>NC_092738.1:3181593-3224035 GCF_047496885.1 Scyliorhinus torazame
AGGGAGGGGTGTAGGGGGCTGGAGGAGGTTACAGAGATAGGGAGGGGTGTAGGGGGACTGGAGGAGGTTACAGAGATAGGGAGGGGTGTAGGGGGCTGGAGGAGGTTACAGAGATAGGGAGGGGTGTAGGGGGCTGGAGGAGGTTGCAGAGATAGGGAGGGGTGTCGGGGGCTGGAGGAGGTTACAGAGATAGGGAAGGTTGTAGGGGCTGGAGGAGGTTACAGAGATAGGGATGGTTGTAGGGGCTGGAGGAGGTTACAGAAATAGGGAGGGGTGTAGGGGGCTGGAGGAGGTTACAGAGATAGGGAGGGGTGTAGGGGGCTGGAGGAGGTTACAGAGATAGGGAGGGGTGTAGGGGCTGGAGGAGGTTACAGAGATAGGGAGGGTTGTAGGGGGACTTGAGGAGGTTACAGACATAGGGAGGGGTGTAGGGGGCTGGAGGAGGTTACAGAGATAGGGAGGGGTGTAGGGGCTGGAGGAGGTTACAGAGATAGGGAGGGTTGTAGGGGGACTTGAGGAGGTTACAGACATAGGGAGGGGTGTAGGGGGCTGGAGGAGGTTACAGAGATAGGGAGGGATGTAGGGGCTGGAGGAGGTTACAGAGATAGGGAGGGGTGTAGGGGGCTGGAGGAGGTTACAGAGATAGGGAGGGTTGTAGGGGACTGGAGGAGGTTACAGAGATAGGGAGGGGTGTAGGGAGCTGGAGGAGGTTACAGAGATAGTGAGGGTTGAAGGGGGGTGGAGGAGGTTACAGAGATAGGGAGGGTAGCAGGGGGCTTGAGGTGGTTAGATAGGGAGGGGTGTAGGGGCTGGAGGAGGTTACAGAGATAGGGAGGGTTGTAGGGGACTGGAGGAGGTTACAGAGATAGGGAGGGGTGTTGGGGGCTGGAGGAGGTTACAGAGATAGGGAGGGGTGTAGGGGGCTGGAGGAGGTTACAGAGATAGGGAGGGGTGTAGGGGGCTGGAGGAGGTTACAGAGATAGGGAGGGATGTAGGGGGCTAGAGGAGGTTACAGAGATAGGGAGGGGTGTTGGGGGCTGGAGGAGGTTACAGAGATCGGGAGGGGTGTAGGGGGCTGGAGGAGGTTACAGAGATAGGGAGGGTTGTAGGGGGCTGGAGGAGGTTACAGAGATAGGGAGGGTTGTAGGGGGCTGGAGGAGGTTACAGAGATAGGGAGGTGTGTAGGGGCTGGAGGAGGTTACAGAGATAGGGAGGGGTGTAGGGGGACTGGAGGAGTTTACAGAGATAGGGAGAGTTGTAGGGGCCTGGAGGAGGTTCCAGAGATAGGGAGGGGTGTTGGGGCTGGAGGAGGTTACAGAGATAGGGAGGGGTGTAGGGACTGGAGGAGGTTACAGAGATAGGGAGGGGTGTCGGGGGCTGGAGGAGGTTACAGAGATAGGGAGGGGTGTAGGGGGCTGGAGGAGGTTACAGAGATAGGGAGGGGTGAGGGAGCTGGAGGAGGTTACAGAGATAGGGAGGGGTGTAGGGGGCTGGAGGAGGTTACAGAGATAGGGAGGGGTGTAGGAAGCTGGAGGAGGTTACAGAGATAGGGAGGGTGTAGGGGGCTGGAGGAGGTTACAGAGATAGGGAGGGTTGTAGGGGGCTGGAGGAGGTTACAGAGATAGGGAGGGTTGTAGGGGCTGGAGGAGGTTACAGAGATAGGGGTGTAGGGACTGGAGGAGGTTACAGAGATAGGGAGGGGTGTTGGGGCTGGAGGAGGTTACAGAGATAGGGAGGGGTGCAGGGGCTGGAGGAGGTTACATAGATAGGGAGGGTTGTAGGGGGACTTGAGGAGGTTACAGAGATAGGGAGGGGTGTAGGGGGCTGGAGGAGGTTACAGAGGTAGGGAGGGGTGTAGGGGGCTGGAGGAGGTGGCAGAGATAGGGAGGGGTGTAGGGGGCTGGAGGAGGTTGCAGAGATAGGGAGGGGTGTAGGGGACTGGAGGAGGTTACAGAGATAGGGAGGGGTGTAGGGGGCTGGAGGAGGTTACAGAGATAGGGAGGAGTGTAGGGGGCTGGAGGAGGTTACAGAGACAGGGAGGGGTGTAGGGGCTGGAGGAGGTTACAGAGATAGGGAGGGGTGTAGGGGGCTGGAGGAGGTTACAGAGATAGGGAGGGGTGTAGGGACTGGAGGAGGTTACAGAGATTGGGAGGGGTGTAGGGGGCTGGAGGAGGTTACAGAGATAGGGAGGGGTGCAGGGGTTGGAGGTGGTTACAGAGATAGGGAGGGGTGTAGGGGGCTGGAGGAGGTTACAGAGATAGGGAGGGGTGTAGGGGCTGGAGGACGTTACAGAGATAGGGAGGGGCGTAGGGGGCTGGAGGAGGTTACAGAGATAGGGAGGGGTGTAGAGGACTGGAGGAAGGTACAGAGATAGGGAGGGGTGTAGGAGGGCTGGGGGAAGTTACAGAGATAGGGAGGTGTGTCGGGGGCTGGAGGTGGTTACAGAGATAGGGAGGGGTGTAGGGGCTGGAGGAGGTTACAGAGATAGGGAGGGTGTAGGAGGCTGGAGGAGGTTACAGAGATAGGGTGGGGTGTAGGGGGCTGGAGGTTACAGAGATAGGGAGGGGTGTAGGGGGCTGGAGGAGGTTACAGAGATAGGGAGGGGTGTAGTGGCTGGAGGAGGTTACAGAGATAGGGAGGGGTGTAGGGGACTGGAGGAGGTTACAGAGATAGGGAGGGGTGTAGGGGGCTGGAGGAGGTTACAGAGATAGGGAGGGGTGTAGGGGCTGGAGGAGGTTACAGAGATAGGGAGGGTTGTAGGGGCTGGAGGAGGTTACAGAGATAGGGAGGGGAGTAGAGGCTGGAGGAGGTTGCAGTGATAGGGAGGGGTGTAGGGGCTGGAGGAGGTTACAGAGATAGGGAGGGGTGTAGGGGACTGGAGGAGGTTACAGAGATAGGGAGGGGTGTAGGGGCTGGAGGAGGTTACAGAGATAGGGAGGGTTGTAGGGGCTGGAGGAGGTTACAGAGATAGGGAGGGGTGTAGGGGCTGGAGGAGGTTACAGAGATAGGGAGGGGTGTAGGGGCTGGAGGAGGTTACAGAGATAGGGTGGGGTGTAGGGGGCTGTAGGAGGTTACAGAGATAGGGAGGGGTATAGGGGGCTGGAGGAGGTTACAGAGATAGGGAGGGGTGTAGGGGGCTGGAGGAGGATACAGAGATAGGGAGGGGTGTAGGGGCTGGAGGAGGTGACAGAGATAGGGAGGGGTGTAGGGGGCTGGAGGAGGTTACAGAGATAGGGAGGGGTGTAGGGGACTGGAAGAGATTACAGAGATAGGGAGGGGTGTAGGGGGACTGGAGAAGGTTACAGAGATAGGGAGGGGTGTAGGGGCTGGAGGAGGTTACAGAGATAGGGAGGGCTGTAGGGGGCTGGAGGAGGTTCCAGAGATAGGGAGGGTTGTAGGGGCTGGAGGAGGTTACAGAGTAGGGAGGGGTGTAGGGGACTGGAGGAGGTTACAGAGATAGGGAGGGGTGTAGGGGATTGGAGGAGGTTACAGAGATAGGGAGGGGTGTAGGGGGCTGGAGGAGGTTACAGAGATCGGGAGGGGTGTAGGGGGACTGGAGGAGGTTACAGAGATAGGGAGGGGTGTAGGGAGACTGGAGAAGGTTACAGAGATAGGGAAGGGTGTAGGGGGCTGGAGGAGGTTACAGAGATAGGGAGGGTTGTAGGGGGCTGGAGGAGGTTATAGAGATTTGGAGGGTTGTAGGGGCAGGAGGAGGTTACAGAGATAGGGAGGGGTGTAGGGGACTGGAGGAGGTTACAGAGATCGGGAGGGGTGTAGGGGGACTGGAGGAGGTTACAGAGATAGGGGGGGGGTGTAGGGGGCTGGAGGAGGTTACAGAGATCGGGAGGGGTGTAGGGGGACTGGAGGAGGTTACAGAGATAGGGAGGGGTGTAGGGAGACTGGAGAAGGTTACAAAGATAGGGAGGGGTGTAGGGGCTGGAGGAGGTTACAGAGATAGGGAGGGTTGTAGGGGGCTGGAGGAGGTTATAGAGATAGGGAGGGTTGTAGGGGCTGGAGGAGGTTACAGAGTAGGGAGGGGTGTATGGGGCTGGAGGAGGTTTCAGAGATAGAGAGGGTTGTAGGGGCTGGAGGAGGTTACAGAGTAGGGATGGGTGTACGGGACTGGAGGAGGTTACAGAGATAGGGAGGGGTGTAGGGGATTGGAGGAGGTTACAGAGATAGGGAGGGGTGTAGGGGGCTGGAGGAGGTTACAGAGATCGGGAGGGGTGTAGGGGGACTGGAGGAGGTTACAGAGATAGGGAGGGGTGTAGGGAGACTGGAGAAGGTTACAGAGATAGGGAGGGGTGTAGGGGGCTGGAGGAGGTTACAGAGATAGGGAGGGTTGTAGGGGGCTGGAGGAGGTTATAGAGATAGGGAGGGTTGTAGGGGCAGGAGGAGGTTACAGAGATAGGGAGGGGTGTAGGGGACTGGAGGAGGTTACAGAGATAGGGAGGGGTGTAGGGGGCTGGAGGAGGTTACAGAGATCGGGAGGGGTGTAGGGGGACTGGAGGAGGTTACAGAGATAGGGAGGGCTGTAGGGGGACTGGAGAAGGTTACAGAGATAGGGAGGGGTGTAGGGGCTGGAGGAGGTTACAGAGATAGGGAGGGTTGTAGGGGGCTGGAGGAGGTTACAGAGATAGGGAGGGTTGTAGGGGGCTGGAGGAGGTTATAGAGATAGGGAGGGTTGTAGGGGCAGGAGGAGGTTACAGAGATAGGGAGGGGTGTAGGGGACTGGAGGAGGTTACAGAGATAGGGAGGGGTGTAAGGGGCTGGAGGAGGTTACAGAGATCGGGAGGGGTGTAGGGGGACTGGAGGAGGTTACAGAGATAGGGAGGGCTGTAGGGGGACTGGAGAAGGTTACAGAGATAGGGAGGGTGTAGGGGGCTGGAGGAGGTTACAGAGATAGGGAGGGGTGTAGGGGGCTGGAGGAGGTTACAGAGATAGGGAGGGGTGTAGGGGACTGGAGGAGGTTACAGAGATAGGGAGGGGTGTAGGGGCTGGAGGAGGTTACAGAGATAGGAAGGGTTGTAGGGGGCTGGAGGAGGTTACAGAGATAGGGAGGGTTGTAGGGGCTGGAGGAGGTTACAGAGATAGGGAGGGGTGTAGTGGATTGGAGGAGGGTACAGAGATAGGGAGGGGTGTAGGGGACTGGAGGAGGTTACAGAGATAGGGAGGGGTGTAGGGGGCTGGAGGAGGTTACAGAGAGAGGGAGGGGTGCAGGGTGCTGCAGGAGGTTACAGAGATAGGGAGAGGTGTAGGGGGACTGGAGGAGGTTACAGAGATCGGGAGGGTTGTAGGGAGCTGGAGGAGGTTACAGAGATAGGGAGGGGTGTAGGGACTGGAGGAGGTTACAGAGATAGGGAGGGGTGTAGGGGGCTGGAGGAGGTTACAGAGATAGGGAGGGGTGCAGGGGCTGGAGGTGGTTACAGAGATAGGGAGGGGTGTAGGGGGCTGGAGGCGGTTACACAGATAGGGAGGGGTGTAGGGGCTGGAGGACGTTACAGAGATAGGGAGGGGCGTAGGGGGCTGGAGGAGGTTACAGAGATAGGGAGGGGTGTAGAGGACTGGAGGAAGTTACAGAGATAGGGAGGGGTGTAGGGGGGCTGGAGGAGGTTACAGAGATAGGGAGGGGTGTCGGGGGCTGGAGGAGGTTACAGAGATAGGGAGGGGTGTAGGGGCTGGAGGAGGTTACAGAGATAGGGAGGGTGTAGGAGGCTGGAGGAGGTTACAGAGATAGGGTGGGGTGTAGGGGGCTGGAGGTTACAGAGATAGGGAGGGGTGTAGGGGGCTGGAGGAGGTTACAGAGATAGGGAGGGGTGTAGGGGCTGGAGGAGGTTACAGAGATAGGGAGCGGTGTTGGGGGCTGGAGGAGGTTACAGAGATCGGGAGGGGTGTAGGGGGCTGGAGGAGGTTACAGAGATAGGGAGGGTTGTAGGGGGCTGGAGGAGGTTACAGAGATAGGGAGGGTTGTAGGGGGCTGGAGGAGGTTACAGAGATAGGGAGGTGTGTAGGGGCTGGAGGAGGTTACAGAGATAGGGAGGGGTGTAGGGGGACTGGAGGAGTTTACAGAGATAGGGAGAGTTGTAGGGGCCTGGAGGAGGTTCCAGAGATAGGGAGGGGTGTTGGGGCTGGAGGAGGTTACAGAGATAGGGAGGGGTGTCGGGGGCTGGAGGAGGTTACAGAGATAGGGAGGGGTGTAGGGGGCTGGAGGAGGTTACAGAGATAGGGAGGGGTGAGGGAGCTGGAGGAGGTTACAGAGATAGGGAGGGGTGTAGGGGGCTGGAGGAGGTTACAGAGATAGGGAGGGGTGTAGGAAGCTGGAGGAGGTTACAGAGATAGGGAGGGTGTAGGGGGCTGGAGGAGGTTACAGAGATAGGGAGGTTTGTAGGGGGCTGGAGGAGGTTACAGAGATAGGGAGGGTTGTAGGGGCTGGAGGAGGTTACAGAGATAGGGGTGTAGGGACTGGAGGAGGTTACAGAGATAGGGAGGGGTGTTGGGGCTGGAGGAGGTTACAGAGATAGGGAGGGGTGCAGGGGCTGGAGGAGGTTACATAGATAGGGAGGGTTGTAGGGGGACTTGAGGAGGTTACAGAGATAGGGAGGGGTGTAGGGGGCTGGAGGAGGTTACAGAGGTAGGGAGGGGTGTAGGGGGCTGGAGGAGGTGGCAGAGATAGGGAGGGGTGTAGGGGGCTGGAGGAGGTTGCAGAGATAGGGAGGGGTGTAGGGGACTGGAGGAGGTTACAGAGATAGGGAGGGGTGTAGGGGGCTGGAGGAGGTTACAGAGATAGGGAGGAGTTTAGGGGGCTGGAGGAGGTTACAGAGACAGGGAGGGGTGTAGGGGCTGGAGGAGGTTACAGAGATAGGGAGGGGTGTAGGGGGCTGGAGGAGGTTACAGAGATAGGGAGGGGTGTAGGGACTGGAGGAGGTTACAGAGATTGGGAGGGGTGTAGGGGGCTGGAGGAGGTTACAGAGATAGGGAGGGGTGCAGGGGCTGGAGGTGGTTACAGAGATAGGGAGGGGTGTAGGGGGCTGGAGGAGGTTACAGAGATAGGGAGGGGTGTAGGGGCTGGAGGACGTTACAGAGATAGGGAGGGGCGTAGGGGGCTGGAGGAGGTTACAGAGATAGGGAGGGGTGTAGAGGACTGGAGGAAGGTACAGAGATAGGGAGGGGTGTAGGGGGGCTGGGGGAAGTTACAGAGATAGGGAGGTGTGTCGGGGGCTGGAGGTGGTTACAGAGATAGGGAGGGGTGTAGGGGCTGGAGGAGGTTACAGAGATAGGGAGGGTGTAGGAGGCTGGAGGAGGTTACAGAGATAGGGTGGGGTGTAGGGGGCTGGAGGTTACAGAGATAGGGAGGGGTGTAGGGGGCTGGAGGAGGTTACAGAGATAGGGAGGGGTGTAGTGGCTGGAGGAGGTTACAGAGATAGGGAGGGGTGTAGGGGACTGGAGGAGGTTACAGAGATAGGGAGGGGTGTAGGGGGCTGGAGGAGGTTACAGAGATAGGGAGGGGTGTAGGGGCTGGAGGAGGTTACAGAGATAGGGAGGGTTGTAGGGGCTGGAGGAGGTTACAGAGATAGGGAGGGGTGTAGAGGCTGGAGGAGGTTGCAGTGATAGGGAGGGGTGTAGGGGCTGGAGGAGGTTACAGAGATAGGGAGGGGTGTAGGGGACTGGAGGAGGTTACAGAGATAGGGAGGGGTGTAGGGGCTGGAGGAGGTTACAGAGATAGGGAGGGTTGTAGGGGCTGGAGGAGGTTACAGAGATAGGGAGGGGTGTAGGGGCTGGAGGAGGTTACAGAGATAGGGAGGGGTGTAGGGGCTGGAGGAGGTTACAGAGATAGGGAGGGGTGTAGGGGGCTGTAGGAGGTTACAGAGATAGGGAGGGGTATAGGGGCCTGGAGGAGGTTACAGAGATAGGGAGGGGTGTAGGGGGCTGGAGGAGGTTACAGAGATAGGGAGGGGTGTAGGGGCTGGAGGAGGTGACAGAGATAGGGAGGGGTGTAGGGGGCTGGAGGAGGTTACAGAGATAGGGAGGGGTGTAGGGGACTGGAAGAGATTACAGAGATAGGGAGGGGTGTAGGGGGACTGGAGAAGGTTACAGAGATAGGGAGGGGTGTAGGGGCTGGAGGAGGTTACAGAGATAGGGAGGGGTGTAGGGGGCTGGAGGAGGTTACAGAGTAGGGAGGGGTGTAGGGGACTGGAGGAGGTTACAGAGATAGGGAGGGGTGTAGGGGATTGGAGGAGGTTACAGAGATAGGGAGGGGTGTAGGGGGCTGGAGGAGGTTACAGAGATCGGGAGGGGTGTAGGGGGACTGGAGGAGGTTACAGAGATAGGGAGGGGTGTAGGGAGACTGGAGAAGGTTACAGAGATAGGGAAGGGTGTAGGGGGCTGGAGGAGGTTACAGAGATAGGGAGGGTTGTAGGGGGCTGGAGGAGGTTATAGAGATTTGGAGGGTTGTAGGGGCAGGAGGAGGTTACAGAGATAGGGAGGGGTGTAGGGGACTGGAGGAGGTTACAGAGATCGGGAGGGGTGTAGGGGGACTGGAGGAGGTTACAGAGATAGGGGGGGGGGTGTAGGGGGCTGGAGGAGGTTACAGAGATCGGGAGGGGTGTAGGGGGACTGGAGGAGGTTACAGAGATAGGGAGGGGTGTAGGGAGACTGGAGAAGGTTACAAAGATAGGGAGGGGTGTAGGGGCTGGAGGAGGTTACAGAGATAGGGAGGGTTGTAGGGGGCTGGAGGAGGTTATAGAGATAGGGAGGGTTGTAGGGGCTGGAGGAGGTTACAGAGTAGGGAGGGGTGTATGGGGCTGGAGGAGGTTTCAGAGATAGGGAGGGTTGTAGGGGCTGGGGGAGGTTACAGAGTAGGGATGGGTGTACGGGACTGGAGGAGGTTACAGAGATAGGGAGGGGTGTAGGGGATTGGAGGAGGTTACAGAGATAGGGAGTGGTGTAGGGGGCTGGAGGAGGTTACAGAGATCGGGAGGGGTGTAGGGGGACTGGAGGAGGTTACAGAGATAGGGAGGGGTGTAGGGAGACTGGAGAAGGTTACAGAGATAGGGAGGGGTGTAGGGGGCTGGAGGAGGTTACAGAGATAGGGAGGGTTGTAGGGGGCTGGAGGAGGTTATAGAGATAGGGAGGGTTGTAGGGGCAGGAGGAGGTTACAGAGATAGGGAGGGGTGTAGGGGACTGGAGGAGGTTACAGAGATAGGGAGGGGTGTAGGGGGCTGGAGGAGGTTACAGAGATCGGGAGGGGTGTAGGGGGACTGGAGGAGGTTACAGAGATAGGGAGGGCTGTAGGGGGACTGGAGAAGGTTACAGAGATAGGGAGGGGTGTAGGGGCTGGAGGAGGTTACAGAGATAGGGAGGGTTGTAGGGGGCTGGAGGAGGTTACAGAGATAGGGAGGGTTGTAGGGGGCTGGAGGAGGTTATAGAGATAGGGAGGGTTGTAGGGGCAGGAGGAGGTTACAGAGATAGGGAGGGGTGTAGGGGACTGGAGGAGGTTACAGAGATAGGGAGGGGTGTAGGGGGCTGGAGGAGGTTACAGAGATCGGGAGGGGTGTAGGGGGACTGGAGGAGGTTACAGAGATAGGGAGGGCTGTAGGGGGACTGGAGAAGGTTACAGAGATAGGGAGGGGTGTAGGGGCTGGAGGAGGTTACAGAGATAGGAAGGGTTGTAGGGGGCTGGAGGAGGTTACAGAGATAGGGAGGGTTGTAGGGGCTGGAGGAGGTTACAGAGATAGGGAGGGGTGTAGTGGACTGGAGGAGGGTACAGAGATAGGGAGGGGTGTAGGGGACTGGAGGAGGTTACAGAGATAGGGAGGGGTGTAGGGGGCTGGAGGAGGTTACAGAGAGAGGGAGGGGTGCAGGGTGCTGCAGGAGGTTACAGAGATAGGGAGAGGTGTAGGGGGACTGGAGGAGGTTACAGAGATCGGGAGGGTTGTAGGGAGCTGGAGGAGGTTACAGAGATAGGGAGGGGTGTAGGGACTGGAGGAGGTTACAGAGATAGGGAGGGGTGTAGGGGGCTGGAGGAGGTTACAGAGATAGGGAGGGGTGCAGGGGCTGGAGGTGGTTACAGAGATAGGGAGGGGTGTAGGGGGCTGGAGGCGGTTACACAGATAGGGAGGGGTGTAGGGGCTGGAGGACGTTACAGAGATAGGGAGGGGCGTAGGGGGCTGGAGGAGGTTACAGAGATAGGGAGGGGTGTAGAGGACTGGAGGAAGTTACAGAGATAGGGAGGGGTGTAGGGGGGCTGGAGGAGGTTACAGAGATAGGGAGGGGTGTCGGGGGCTGGAGGAGGTTACAGAGATAGGGAGGGGTGTAGGGGCTGGAGGAGGTTACAGAGATAGGGAGGGTGTAGGAGGCTGGAGGAGGTTACAGAGATAGGGTGGGGTGTAGGGGGCTGGAGGTTACAGAGATAGGGAGGGGTGTAGGGGGCTGGAGGAGGTTACAGAGATAGGGAGGGGTGTAGGGGCTGGAGGAGGTTACAGAGATAGGGAGGGGTGTAGGGGACTGGAGGAGGTTACAGAGATAGGGAGGGGTGTAGGGGGCTGGAGGAGGTTACAGAGATAGGGAGGGGTGTAGGGGCTGGAGGAGCTTACAGAGATAGGGAGGGTTGTAGGGGCTGGAGGAGGTTACAGAGATAGGGAGGTATGTAGAGCCTGGAGGAGGTTACAGTGATAGGGAGGGGTGTAGGGGCTGGAGGAGGTTACAGAGATAGGGAGGGGTGTAGGGGACTGGAGGAGGTTACAGAGATAGGGAGAGGTGTAGGGGCTGGAGGAGGTTACATAGATCGGGAGGGTTGTAGGGTCTGGAGGAGGTTACAGAGATAGGGAGGGGTGTAGGGGCTGGAGGAGGTTACAGAGATAGGGAGGGGTGTAGGGGCTGGAGGAGGTTACAGAGATAGGGAGGGGTGTAGGGGGATGAAGGAGGTTACAGAGATAGGGAGGGTTGTAGGGGACTGGAGGAGGTTACAGAGATAGGGAGGGGTGTAGGGGGCTGGAGGAGGTTACAGAGATAGGGAGGGGTGTAGGGGGTTGGAGGAGGTTACAGAGATAGGGAGGGTGTAGGGACTGGAGGAGGTTACAGAGTTAGGGAGGGTGTAGGGGGCTGGAGGAGGTTACAGAGATAGGGAGGGGTGTAGGGGGCTGGAGGAGGTTACAGAGATGGGGAGGGGTGTAGGGGGCTGGAGGAGGTTACAGAGATAGGGAGGGTGTAGGGGGCTGGAGGAAGTTACAGAGATAGGGAGGGGTGTAGGGGGCTGGAGGAGATTACAGAGATAGGGAGGGGTGTTGGGGGACTGGAGGAGGTTACAGAGATAGGGAGGGTGTAGGGGGCTGGAGGAAGTTACAGAGATAGGGAGGGGTGTAGGGGGCTGGAGGAGGTTACAGAGATAGGGAGGGGTGTAGGGGGACTGGAGGAGGTTACAGAGTTAGGGAGGGTGTAGGGGGCTGGAGGAAGTTACAGAGATAGGGAGGGGTGTAGGTGGCTGGAGGAGGTTACAGAGATAGGGAGGGGTGTAGGGACTGGAGGAGGTTACAGAGATAGGGAGGGTTGTAGGGGGCTGGAGGAAATTACAGAGATAGGGAGGGATGTAGGGGACTGGAGTAGGTTACAGAGATAGGGAGGGGTGTAGGGGCTGGAGTAGGTTACAGAGATAGGGAGGGGTGTAGGGGCTGGAGGAGGTTACAGAGATGGGGAGGGGTGTAGGGGGCTGGAGGAGGTTACAGAGATAGTGAGGGGTGTAGGGGGCTGGAGGAGGTTACAGAGATAGGGAAGGGTGTAGGGGGCTGGAGGAGGTTACAGAGATGGGGAGGGTGTAGGGGGCTGGAGGAGGTTACAGAGATAGGGAGGGGTGTCGGGGCTGGAGGAGGTTACAGAAATAGTGAGGGGTGTAGGGGGCTGGAGGAGGTTACAGAGATAGGGAAGGGTGTAGGGGGCTGGAGGAGGTTACAGAGATGGGGAGGGTGTAGGGGGCTGGAGGAGGTTACAGAGATAGGGAGGGGTGTAGGGGGGCTGGAGGAGGTTACAGAGATAGGGAGGGGTGTAGGGGCTGGAGGAGGTTACAGAGATAGTGAGGGGTGTAGGGGGCTGGAGGAGGTTACAGAGATAGGGAAGGGTGTAGGGGGCTGGAGGAGGTTACAGAGATGGGGAGGGTGTAGGGGGCTGGAGGAGGTTACAGAGATAGGGAGGGGTGTCGGGGCTGGAGGAGGTTACAGAAATAGGGAGGGGTGTCGGGGCTGGAGGAGGTTACAGAGATAGGGAGGGTGTAGGGGGCTGGAGGAAGTTACAGAGATAGGGAGGGGTGTCGGGACTGGAGGAGGTTACAGAGATAGGGAGGGGTGTCGGGGCTGGAGGAGGTTACAGAGATAGGGAGGGTGTAGGGGGCTGGAGGAAGTTACAGAGATAGGGAGGGGTGTAGGGGACTGGAGGAGGTTACAGAGATAGGGAGGGGTGTAGGGGGTTAGAGGAGGTTACAGAGATAGGGAGGGGTGTAGGGGACGAGGAGGTTACAGAGATAGGGAGTGTTGTAGGGGACTGGAGGAGGTTACAGATATAGGGAGGGTTGTAGGGGCTGGAGGAGGTTACAGAGATAGGGAGGAGTGTAGGGGGCTGGAGGAGGTTACAGAGATAGGGAGGGGTGTAGGGGCTGGAGGAGGTTACAGAGATAGGGAGGGGTGTAGGGGGCTGGAGGAGGTTACAGAGATAGGGAGGGGTGTAGGGGGCTTTAGGAGGTTACAGAGATGGGGAGGGTGTAGGGGGCTGGAGGAGGTTACAGAGATAGGGAGGGTTTCGGGGCTGGAGGAGGTTACAGAGATAGGGAGGGTGTAGGGGCTGGAGGAGGTTTCAGAGATAGGGAGGGGTGTAGTGGGCTGGAGGAGGTTACAGAGATAGGGAGGGTTGTAGGGGGCTGGAGGAGGTTACAGAGATAGGGAGGGGTGTAGGGGGCTGGAGGTGGTTACAGAGATAGGGAGGGGTATAGTGGGCTGGAGGAGGTTACAGAGATAGGGAGGGGTGTAGGGGGCTGGAGGAGGTTACAGAGATAGGGAGGGTCGTAGTGGGCTGGAGGATGTTACAGTGATAGGGAGGGGTGTAGGGGGCTGGAGGAGGTTACAGAGATAGGGAGGGGTGTAGGGGGCTGGAGGAGGTTACAGAGATAGGGAGGTGTGTAGGGGGCTGGAGGAGGTTACAGAGATAGGGAGGGTTGTAGGGGACTGGAGGAGGTTACAGAGATAGGGAGGGGTGTAGGGACTGGAGGAGGTTACAGAGATAGGGAGGGGTGTAGAGGACTGGAGGAGGTTACAGAGATAGGGAGGGGTGTAGGGGGCTGGAGGATGTTACAGAGATAGGGAGGGGTGTAGGGGGCTGGTAGAGGTTATAGAGATAGGGAGGGGTGTAGGGGGCTGGAGGAGGTTACAGACATAGGGAGGGGTGTAGGGACTGGAGGAGGTTACAGAGATAGGGAGGGGTGTAGGGGACTGGAAGAGGTTACAGAGATAGGGAGGGTGTAGGGGACTGGAGGATGTTACAGAGATAGGGAGGGGTGTAGGGGGCTGGAGGAGGTTACAGAGATAGGGAGGGGTGTAGGGGGCTGGAGGAGGTTACAGAGATAGGGAGGGTTGTAGGGGGCTGGAGGAGGTTACAGAGATCGGGAGGGTTGTCGGGGGCTTGAGGAGGTTACAGAGATAGGGAGGGGTGTAGGGGGACTTGAGGAGGTTACAGAGATAGGGAGAGGTGTGGGGGACTGGAGGAGGTTACAGAGATAGGGAGGGGTGTAGCGGGCTGGAGGAGGTTACAGAGATAGGGAGGTGTGTAGGGCGCTGGAGAAGGTTACAGAGATAGGGAGGGTGTAGGGGACTGGAGGAGGTTACAGAGATAGGGAGGGGTGTAGGGGGACTGGAGGAGGTTACATAGATAGGGAGGGGTGTAGGGGGCTGGAGGAGGTTACAGAGATAGGGAGGGGTGTAGGGGGCTGGAGGAGGTTACAGAGATAGGGAGGGCTGTAGGGGGCTGGAGGAGGTCACAGAGACAGGGAGGGGTGTAGGGGGCTGGAGGAGGTTACAGAGATAGGGAGGAGTGTAGGGGGCTGGAGGAGGTTACAGAGATAGGGAGGGGTGTAGGGGCTGGAGGAGGTTACAGAGATAGGGAGGAGTGTAGGGGGCTGGAGGAGGTTACAGAGATAGGGAGGGGTGAAGGGGGCTGGAGGAGATTACAGAGATAGGGAGGGGTGTAGGGACTGCAGGAGGTTACAGAGATATGGAGGGGTGTAGGGGGCTGGAGGAGGTTACAGAGATAGGGAGGGGTGCAGGGGCTGTAGGTGGTTACAGAGATAGGGAGGGGTGTAGGGGGCTGGAGGAGGTTACAGAGATAGGGAGGGGTGTAGGGGCTGGAGGACGTTACCGAGATAGGGAGGGGCGTAGGGGGCTGGAGGAGGTTACAGAGATAGGGAGGGGTGTAGAGGACTGGAGGAAGTTACAGAGATAGGGAGGGGTGTAGGGGGGCTGGAGGAGGTTACAGAGATAGGGAGGGGTGTCGGGGGCTGGAGGAGGTTACAGAGATAGGGAGGGGTGTAGAGACTGGAGGAGGTTACAGAGATAGGGAGGGTTGTAGGGGCTGGAGGAGGTTACAGAGATAGGGAGGGGTGTAGGGGCTGGAGGATGTTACAGAAATAGGGAGGGGCGTAGGGGGCTGGAGGAGGTTACAGAGATAGGGAGGGGTGTAGAGGACTGGAGGAAGTTACAGAGATAGGGAGGGGTGTAGGGGGGCTGGAGGAGGTTACAGAGATAGGGAGGGGTGTCGGGGGCTGGAGGAGGTTACAGAGATAGGGAGGGGTGTAGGGGCTGGAGGAGGTTACAGAGATAGGGAGGGTGTAGGAGGCTGGAGGAGGTTACAGAGATAGGGAACGGTGTAGGGGGCTGGAGGAGGTTACAGAGATAGGGAGGGGTGTAGGGGCTGGAGGAGGTTACAGAGATAGGGAGGGGTGTAGGGGACTGGAGGAGGTTACAGAGATAGGGAGGGGTGTAGGGGGCTGGAGGAGGTTACAGAGATAGGGAGGGGTGTAGGGGCTGGAGGAGGTTACAGAGATAGGGAGGGTTGTAGGGGCTGGAGGAGGTTACAGAGATAGGGAGGGGTGTAGAGGCTGGAGGAGGTTACAGTGATAGGGAGGGGTGTAGGGGCAGGAGGAGGTTACAGAGATAGGGAGGGGTGTAGGGGACTGGAGGAGGTTACAGAGATAGGGAGGGGTGTAGGGGCTGGAGGAGGTTACAGAGATAGGGAGGGTTGTAGGGGCTGGAGGAGGTTACAGAGATAGGGAGGGGTGTAGGGGCTGGAGCAGGTTACAGAGATAGGGAGGGGTGTAGGGGCTGGAGGAGGTTACAGAGATAGGGAGGGGTGTAGGGGGATGGAGGAGGTTACAGAGATAGGGAGGGTTGTAGGGGACTGGAGGAGGTTACAGAGATAGGGAGGGGTGTAGGGGGCTGGAGGAGGTTACAGAGATAGGGAGGGGTGTAGGGGGTTGGAGGAGGTTACAGAGATAGGGAGGGTGTAGGGACTGGAGGAGGTTACAGAGATAGGGAGGGTGTAGGGGGCTGGAGGAAGTTACAGAGATAGGGAGGGGTGTAGGGGGCTGGAGGAGATTACAGAGATAGGGAGGGGTGTAGGGGGACTGGAGGAGGTTACAGAGATAGGGAGGGTGTAGGGGGCTGGAGGAAGTTACAGAGATAGGGAGGGGTGCAGGGGGCTGGAGGAGGTTACAGAGATAGGGAGGGGTGTAGGGGGCTGGAGGAGGTTACAGAGATGGGGAGGGTGTAGGGGGCTGGAGGAGGTTACAGAGATAGGGAGGGGTGTCGGGGCTGGAGGAGGTTACAGAAATAGTGAGGGGTGTAGGGGGCTGGAGGAGGTTACAGAGATAGGGAAGGGTGTAGGGGGCTGGAGGAGGTTACAGAGATGGGGAGGGTGTAGGGGGCTGGAGGAGGTTACAGAGATAGGGAGGGGTGTAGGGGGGCTGGAGGAGGTTACAGAGATAGGGAGGGGTGTAGGGGCTGGAGGAGGTTACAGAGATAGTGAGGGGTGTAGGGGGCTGGAGGAGGTTACAGAGATAGGGAAGGGTGTAGGGGGCTGGAGGAGGTTACAGAGATGGGGAGGGTGTAGGGGGCTGGAGGAGGTTACAGAGATAGGGAGGGGTGTCGGGGCTGGAGGAGGTTACAGAAATAGGGAGGGGTGTCGGGGCTGGAGGAGGTTACAGAGATAGGGAGGGTGTAGGGGGCTGGAGGAAGTTACAGAGATAGGGAGGGGTGTCGGGACTGGAGGAGGTTACAGAGATAGGGAGGGGTGTCGGGGCTGGAGGAGGTTACAGAGATAGGGAGGGTGTAGGGGGCTGGAGGAAGTTACAGAGATAGGGAGGGGTGTAGGGGACTGGAGGAGGTTACAGAGATAGGGAGGGGTGTAGGGGGTTAGAGGAGGTTACAGAGATAGGGAGGGGTGTAGGGGACGAGGAGGTTACAGAGATAGGGAGTGTTGTAGGGGACTGGAGGAGGTTACAGATATAGGGAGGGTTGTAGGGGCTGGAGGAGGTTACAGAGATAGGGAGGAGTGTAGGGGGCTGGAGGAGGTTACAGAGATAGGGAGGGGTGTAGGGGCTGGAGGAGGTTACAGAGATAGGGAGGGGTGTAGGGGGCTGGAGGAGGTTACAGAGATAGGGAGGGGTGTAGGGGGCTTTAGGAGGTTACAGAGATGGGGAGGGTGTAGGGGGCTGGAGGAGGTTACAGAGATAGGGAGGGTTTCGGGGCTGGAGGAGGTTACAGAGATAGGGAGGGTGTAGGGGCTGGAGGAGGTTTCAGAGATAGGGAGGGGTGTAGTGGGCTGGAGGAGGTTACAGAGATAGGGAGGGTTGTAGGGGGCTGGAGGAGGTTACAGAGATAGGGAGGGGTGTAGGGGGCTGGAGGTGGTTACAGAGATAGGGAGGGGTATAGTGGGCTGGAGGAGGTTACAGAGATAGGGAGGGGTGTAGGGGGCTGGAGGAGGTTACAGAGATAGGGAGGGTCGTAGTGGGCTGGAGGATGTTACAGTGATAGGGAGGGGTGTAGGGGGCTGGAGGAGGTTACAGAGATAGGGAGGGGTGTAGGGGGCTGGAGGAGGTTACAGAGATAGGGAGGTGTGTAGGGGGCTGGAGGAGGTTACAGAGATAGGGAGAGTTGTAGGGGACTGGAGGAGGTTACAGAGATAGGGAGGGGTGTAGGGACTGGAGGAGGTTACAGAGATAGGGAGGGGTGTAGAGGACTGGAGGAGGTTACAGAGATAGGGAGGGGTGTAGGGGGCTGGAGGATGTTACAGAGATAGGGAGGGGTGTAGGGGGCTGGTAGAGGTTATAGAGATAGGGAGGGGTGTAGGGGGCTGGAGGAGGTTACAGACATAGGGAGGGGTGTAGGGACTGGAGGAGGTTACAGAGATAGGGAGGGGTGTAGGGGACTGGAAGAGGTTACAGAGATAGGGAGGGTGTAGGGGACTGGAGGATGTTACAGAGATAGGGAGGGGTGTAGGGGGCTGGAGGAGGTTACAGAGATAGGGAGGGGTGTAGGGGGCTGGAGGAGGTTACAGAGATAGGGAGGGTTGTAGGGGGCTGGAGGAGGTTACAGAGATCGGGAGGGTTGTCGGGGGCTTGAGGAGGTTACAGAGATAGGGAGGGGTGTAGGGGGACTTGAGGAGGTTACAGAGATAGGGAGAGGTGTGGGGGACTGGAGGAGGTTACAGAGATAGGGAGGGGTGTAGCGGGCTGGAGGAGGTTACAGAGATAGGGAGGTGTGTAGGGCGCTGGAGAAGGTTACAGAGATAGGGAGGGTGTAGGGGACTGGAGGAGGTTACAGAGATAGGGAGGGGTGTAGGGGGACTGGAGGAGGTTACATAGATAGGGAGGGGTGTAGGGGGCTGGAGGAGGTTACAGAGATAGGGAGGGGTGTAGGGGGCTGGAGGAGGTTACAGAGATAGGGAGGGCTGTAGGGGGCTGGAGGAGGTCACAGAGACAGGGAGGGGTGTAGGGGGCTGGAGGAGGTTACAGAGATAGGGAGGAGTGTAGGGGGCTGGAGGAGGTTACAGAGATAGGGAGGGGTGTAGGGGCTGGAGGAGGTTACAGAGATAGGGAGGAGTGTAGGGGGCTGGAGGAGGTTACAGAGATAGGGAGGGGTGAAGGGGGCTGGAGGAGATTACAGAGATAGGGAGGGGTGTAGGGACTGCAGGAGGTTACAGAGATATGGAGGGGTGTAGGGGGCTGGAGGAGGTTACAGAGATAGGGAGGGGTGCAGGGGCTGTAGGTGGTTACAGAGATAGGGAGGGGTGTAGGGGGCTGGAGGAGGTTACAGAGATAGGGAGGGGTGTAGGGGCTGGAGGACGTTACCGAGATAGGGAGGGGCGTAGGGGGCTGGAGGAGGTTACAGAGATAGGGAGGGGTGTAGAGGACTGGAGGAAGTTACAGAGATAGGGAGGGGTGTAGGGGGGCTGAAGGAGGTTACAGAGATAGGGAGGGGTGTCGGGGGCTGGAGGAGGTTACAGAGATAGGGAGGGGTGTAGAGACTGGAGGAGGTTACAGAGATAGGGAGGGTTGTAGGGGCTGGAGGAGGTTACAGAGATAGGGAGGGGTGTAGGGGCTGGAGGATGTTACAGAAATAGGGAGGGGCGTAGGGGGCTGGAGGAGGTTACAGAGATAGGGAGGGGTGTAGAGGACTGGAGGAAGTTACAGAGATAGGGAGGGGTGTAGGGGGGCTGGAGGAGGTTACAGAGATAGGGAGGGGTGTCGGGGGCTGGAGGAGGTTACAGAGATAGGGAGGGGTGTAGGGGCTGGAGGAGGTTACAGAGATAGGGAGGGTGTAGGAGGCTGGAGGAGGTTACAGAGATAGGGAACGGTGTAGGGGGCTGGAGGAGGTTACAGAGATAGGGAGGGGTGTAGGGGCTGGAGGAGGTTAGAGAGATAGGGAGGGGTGTAGGGGACTGGAGGAGGTTACAGAGATAGGGAGGGGTGTAGGGGGCTGGAGGAGGTTACAGAGATAGGGAGGGGTGTAGGGGCTGGAGGAGGTTACAGAGATAGGGAGGGTTGTAGGGGCTGGAGGAGGTTACAGAGATAGGGAGGGGTGTAGAGGCTGGAGGAGGTTACAGTGATAGGGAGGGGTGTAGGGGCAGGAGGAGGTTACAGAGATAGGGAGGGGTGTAGGGGACTGGAGGAGGTTACAGAGATAGGGAGGGGTGTAGGGGCTGGAGGAGGTTACAGAGATAGGGAGGGTTGTAGGGGCTGGAGGAGGTTACAGAGATAGGGAGGGGTGTAGGGGCTGGAGCAGGTTACAGAGATAGGGAGGGGTGTAGGGGCTGGAGGAGGTTACAGAGATAGGGAGGGGTGTAGGGGGATGGAGGAGGTTACAGAGATAGGGAGGGTTGTAGGGGACTGGAGGAGGTTACAGAGATAGGGAGGGGTGTAGGGGGCTGGAGGAGGTTACAGAGATAGGGAGGGGTGTAGGGGGTTGGAGGAGGTTACAGAGATAGGGAGGGTGTAGGGACTGGAGGAGGTTACAGAGATAGGGAGGGTGTAGGGGGCTGGAGGAAGTTACAGAGATAGGGAGGGGTGTAGGGGGCTTTAGGAGATTACAGAGATAGGGAGGGGTGCAGGGGGCTGGAGGAGGTTACAGAGATAGGGAGGGGTGTAGGGGGACTGGAGGAGGTTACAGAGTTAGGGAGGGTGTAGGGGGCTGGAGGAAGTTACAGAGATAGGGAGGGGTGTAGGGGGCTGGAGGAGGTTACAGAGATAGGGAGGGGTGTAGGGACTGGAGGAGGTTACAGAGATAGGGAGGGTTGTAGGGGGTTCGAGGAGGTTACAGAGATAGGGAGGGTGTAGAGGGCTGGAGGAAATTACAGAGATAGGGAGGGATGTAGGGGACTGGAGGAGGTTACAGAGATAGGGAGGGGTGTAGGGGGCTGGAGGAGGTTACAGAGATAGGGAGGGGTGTAGGGGCTGGAGGAGGTTACAGAGATAGGGAGGGGTGTAGGGGGCTGGAGGAGGTTACAGAGATAGGGAAGGGTGTAGGGGGCTGGAGGAGGTTACAGAGATGGGGAGGGTGTAGGGGGCTGGAGGAGGTTACAGAGATAGGGAGGGGTGTCGGGGCTGGAGGAGGTTACAGAGATAGGGAGGGGTGTCGGGGCTGGAGGAGGTTACAGAGATAGGGAGGGTGTAGGGGGCTGGAGGAAGTTACAGAGATAGGGAGGGGTGTCGGGGCTGGAGGAGGTTACAGAGATAGGGAGGGGTGTCGGGGCTGGAGGAGGTTACAGAGATAGGGAGGGTGTAGGGGGCTGGAGGAAGTTACAGAGATAGGGAGGGGTGTAGGGGACTGGAGGAGGTTACAGAGATAGGGAGGGGTGTAGGGGGTTAGAGGAGGTTACAGAGATAGGGAGGGGTGTAGGGGACTGGAGAAGGTTACAGAGATAGGGAGTGTTGTAGGGGACTGGAGGAGGTTACAGATATAGGGAGGGTTGTAGGGGCTGGAGGAGGTAACAGAGATAGGGAGGAGTGTAGGGGGCTGGAGGAGGTTACAGAAATAGGGAAGGGTGTAGGGGCTGGAGGAGGTTACAGAGATAGGGAGGGGTGTAGGGGGCTGGAGGAGGTTACAGAGATAGGGAGGCGTGTACGGGGCTGGAGGAGGTTACAGAGATGGGGAGGGGTGTAGGGACTGGAGGAGGTTACAGAGATAGGGAGGGGTGTAGGGGGCTGGAGGATGTTACAGAGATAGGGAGGGGTGTAGGGGGCTGGTGGAGGTTATAGAGATAGGGAGGTGTGTAGGGGGCTGGAGGAGGTTACAGACATAGGGAGGGGTGTAGGGACTGGAGGAGGTTACAGAGATAGGGAGGGGTGTAGGGGACTGGAGGAGGTTACAGAGATAGGGAGGGTGTAGGGGACTGGAGGATGTTACAGAGATAGGGAGGGGTGTAGGGGGCTGGAGGAGGTTACTGGGATAGGGAGGGGTGTAGGGGGCTGGAGGAGGTTACAGAGATAGGGAGGGTTGTAGGGGGCTGGAGGAGGTTACAGAGATAGGGAGGGGTGTAGGGGGACTTGAGGAGGTTACAGAGATAGGGAGAGGTGTAGGGGACTGGAGGAGGTTACAGAGATAGGGAGGGGTGTAGCGGGCTGGAGGAGGTTACAGAGATAGGGAGGGGTGTAGGGGGCTGGAGGACGTTACAGAGATAGGGAGGGGTGTAGGGGGCTGGAGGAGGTTACAGAGATAGGGAGTGGTGTAGGGGGCTGGAGAAGGTTACAGAGATAGGGAGGGTTGTAGGGGACTGGAGGAGGTTACAGAGATAGGGAGGGGTGTAGGGGGGCTGGAGGAGGTTACAGAGATAGGGAGGGGTGTAGGGGGACTGGAGGAGGTTACAGAGATAGGGAGGGGTGTAGGGGCTGAAGGATGTTACAGAGATAGGGAGGGGTGTAGGGGGACTGGAGGTGGTTACAGAGATAGGGAGGGGTGTAGGGGGCTGGAGGAGGTTACAGAGATAGGGAGGGGTGTAGGCGGCTGGAGGAGGTTACAGAGATAGGGAGGGGTGTAGGGGGCTGGAGGAGGTTACAGAGATAGGGAGGGGTGTAGGGGGCTGGAGGAGGTTACAGAGATAGGGAGGGGTGTAGGGGGCTGGAGGAGGTTACAGAGATAGGGAGGGGTGTAGGGAGGCTGGAGGAGGTGACGGAGAAAGGGAGGGGTGTAGGGGGGCTGGAGGAGGTTACAGAGATCGGGAGGGGTGTAGGGGGGCTGGAGGAGGTTATAGAGATAGGGAGGGGTGTAGGGGGCTGGAGGAGGTTACAGAGATGGGGAGGGGTGTAGGGGACTGGAGGAGGTTACAGAGATAGGGAGGGGTGTAGGGGGCTGGAGGAGGTTACAGAGATCGGGAGGGGTGTAGGAGACTGGAGGAGGTTACAGAGATAGGGAGGGGTGTAGGGGGCTGAAGGATGTTACAGAGATAGGGAGGGGTGTAGGGGGCTGGAGGAGGTTACAGAGATCGGGAGGGGTGTAGGGGCTGAAGGATGTTACAGAGATAGGGAGGGGTGCAGGGGGCTGGAGGAGGTTACAGAGATAGGGAGGGGTGTAGGGGCAGGAGGAGGTTACAGAGATAGGGAGGGTGTAGGGGACTGGAGGAGGTTACAGAGATAGGGAGGGGTGTAGGGGGCTGGAGGAGGTTACAGAGATAGGGAGGGTTGTAGGGGCAGGAGGAGGTTACAGAGATAGGGAGGGTGTAGGGGACTGGATGAGGTTACAGAGATGGGGAGGGGTGTAGGGGGCTGGAGGAGGTTACAGAGATAGGGAGGGGTGCAGGGGGCTGGAGGAGGTTACAGAGATAGGGAGGGGTGTAGGGGCAGGAGGAGGTTACAGAGATAGGGAGGGTGTAGGGGGCTGGAGGAGGTTACAGAGATAGGGAGGGGTGTAGGGGGCTGGAGGAGGTTACAGAGATAGGGAGGGGTGTAGGGGACTGGAGGAGGTTACAGAGATAGGGAGGGGTGTAGGGGGCTGGAGGAGGTTACAGAGATAGGGAGGGGTGTAGGGGCTGGAGGAGGTTACAGAGATAGGGAGGGGTGTAGGGGGCTGAAGGATGTTACAGAGATAGGGAGGGGTGTAGGGGACTGGAGGATGTTACAGAGATAGGGAGGGGTGTAGGGGACTGGAGGATGTTACAGAGATAGGGAGGGGTGTAGGGGGCTGGAGGAGGTTACAGAAATAGGGAGGGGTGTAGGGGGGCTGGAGGAGGTTACAGAGATAGGGAGGGGTGTAGGGGCTGGAGGAGGTTACAGAGATAGGGAGGGTGTAGGGGACTGGAGGAGGTTACAGGGATAGGGAGGGGTGTAGGGGGCTGGAGGAGGTTACAGAGATAGGGAGGGGTGTAGGGGGCTGGAGGAGGTTACAGAGATAGGGAGGGGTGTAGGGAGGCTGGAGGAGGTGACGGAGAAAGGGAGGGGTGTAGGGGGGCTGGAGGAGGTTACAGAGATCGGGAGGGGTGTAGGGGGGCTGGAGGAGGTTATAGAGATAGGGAGGGGTGTAGGGGGCTGGAGGAGGTTACAGAGATGGGGAGGGGTGTAGGGGACTGGAGGAGGTTACAGAGATAGGGAGGGGTGTAGGGGGCTGGAGGAGGTTACAGAGATCGGGAGGGGTGCAGGGGCTGAAGGATGTTACAGAGATAGGGAGGGGTGTCGGGACTGGAGGAGGATACAGAGATAGGGAGGGGTGTAGGGGGCTGAAGGATGTTACAGAGATAGGGAGGGGTGTCGGGGGCTGGAGGAGGTTACAGAGATCGGGAGGGGTGTAGGGGACTGGAGGAGGTTACAGAGATAGGGAGGGGTGTAGGGGCTGGAGGAGGTTACAGAGATAGGGAGGGGTGTAGGGGGCTGGAGGAGGTTACAGAGATAGGGAGGGGTGTAGGGGGCTGGAGGAGGTTACAGAGATCGGGAGGGGTGCAGGGGCTGAAGGATGTTACAGAGATAGGGAGGGGTGTAGGGGGCTGGAGGAGGTTACAGAGATCGGGAGGGGTATAGGGGACTGGAGGAGGTTACAGAGATAGGGAGGGGTGTAGGGGCTGGAGGAGGTTACAGAGATAGGGAGGGGTGTAGGGGGCTGGAGGAGGTTACAGAGACAGGGAGGGGTGTAGGGACTGGAGGAGGTTACAGAGATAGGGAGGGTGTAGGGGGCTGGAGGAGGTTACAGAGATAGGGAGGGGTGTAGGGGCAGGAGGAGGTTACAGAGATAGGGAGGGTGTAGGGGACTGGAGGTGGTTACAGAGATAGGGAGGGGTGTAGGGGACT
Source organism: Scyliorhinus torazame (assembly GCF_047496885.1). NCBI lineage: Eukaryota > Metazoa > Chordata > Chondrichthyes > Carcharhiniformes > Scyliorhinidae > Scyliorhinus > Scyliorhinus torazame. The sequence continues at coordinate 3,205,394 of NC_092738.1, forward strand.
GGAGGTGGTTACAGAGATAGGGAGGGGTGTAGGGGCTGGAGGAGGTTACAGAGATAGGGAGGGTGTAGGGGGCTGGAGGAGGTTACAGAGATAGGGAGGGTTGTAGGGGCTGGAGGAGGTTACAGAGATAGGGAGGGGTGTAGGGACTGGAGGATGTTACAGAGATGGGGAGGGTTGTAGGGGCTGGAGGAGGTTACAGAGATAGGGAGGGTTGTAGGGGCTGGAGGAGGTTACAGAGATAGGGAGGGGTGTAGGGGGGCTGGAGGAGGTTACAGAGATAGGGAGGGTTGTAGGGGCTGTAGGAGGTTACAGAGATAGGGAGGGGTGTCGGGGATGGAGGAGGTTACAGAGATAGGGAGGGGTGTAGGGGGCTGGAGGAGGTTACAGAGATCGGGAGGGGTGTAGGGGACTGGAGGATGTTACAGAGATAGTGACGGGTGTAGGGGCTGGAGGAGGTTACAGAGATAGGGAGGGGTGTAGGGGGCTGGAGGAGGTTACAGAGACAGGGAGGGGTGTAGGGACTGGAGGAGGTTACAGAGATAGGGAGGGTGTAGGGGGCTGGAGGAGGTTACAGAGATCGGGAGGGGTGTAGGGGACTGGAGGATGTTACAGAGATAGTGACGGGTGTAGGGGCTGGAGGAGGTTACAGAGATAGGGAGGGGTGTAGGGGGCTGGAGGAGGTTACAGAGACAGGGAGGGGTGTAGGGACTGGAGGAGGTTACAGAGATAGGGAGGGTGTAGGGGGCTGGAGGAGGTTACAGAGATAGGGAGGGGTGTAGGGGCAGGAGGAGGTTACAGAGATAGGGAGGGTGTAGGGGCAGGAGGAGGTTACAGAGATAGGGAGGGGTGTAGGGGACTGGAGGATGTTACAGAGATAGGGAGGGTGTAGGGGACTGGAGGTGGTTACAGAGATAGGGAGGGGTGTAGGGGACTGGAGGTGGTTACAGAGATAGGGAGGGGTGTAGGGGCTGGAGGAGGTTACAGAGATAGGGAGGGTGTAGGGGGCTGGAGGAGGTTACAGAGATAGGGAGGGTTGTAGGGGCTGGAGGAGGTTACAGAGATAGGGAGGGGTGTAGGGACTGGAGGAGGTTACAGAGATAGGGAGGGGTGTAGGGGACTGGAGGAGGTCACAGGGATAGGGAGGGGTGTAGGGGACTGGAGGAGGTTACAGAGATAGGGAGGGGTGTAGGGGGCTGGAGGAGGTTACAGAGATGGGGAGGGTGTAGGGGACTGGAGGAGGTTACAGAGATAGGGAGGGTGTAAGGGGCTGGAGGAGGTTACAGAGATAGGGAGGGGTGTAGGGGGCTGGAGGAGGTTACAGAGATAGGCAGGGGTGTAGGGGGCTGGAGGAGGTTACAGAGATAGGGAGGGTTGTAGGGGCTGGAGGAGGTTACAGAGATAGGGAGGGGTGTAGGGGGCTGGAGGAGGTTACAGAGATAGGGAGGGGTGTCGGGGATGGAGGAGGTTACAGAGATAGGGAGTGGTGTAGGGGGCTGGAGGAGGTTACAGAGATAGGGAGTGGTGTAGGGGGCTGGAGGAAGTTACAGAGATAGGGAGGGGTGTAGGGGGCTGGAGGAGGTTACAGAGATAGGGAGGGGTGTAGGGGGCTGGAGGAGGTTACAGAGATAGGGAGTGGTGTAGGGGGCTGTAGGAGGTTACAGAGATAGGGAGGGGTGTCGGGGATGGAGGAGGTTACAGAGATAGGGAGGGGTGTAGGGGGCTGGAGGAGGTTATAGAGATAGGGAGGGGTGTAGGGGGCTGGAGGAGGTTTCAGAGATAGGGAGGGTGAGTGACAACGTTACCTGTTCATTGGACACGGGAGCCTGTTTCTGATTGGACAGTTCCAACACGGTGCTATAGTCCGTCCGTAGATCTGTTTTGCAACCAACTAACAAGAGTCGGCTGGTCGGGCAATAATCCTGGATTTCAGTCTTCCACTGCGGGGGGAGATGGCAAAGAACCTCACTCATTATTCACCAATTCCGCACTGTGGGAGGGTCAGTGCTGAGGGAGCGTCGCACTGTGGGAGGGTCAGTGCTGAGGGAGCTCCGCACTGTGGGAGGGTCAGTGCTGAGGGAGCTCCGCACTGTGGGAGGGTCAGTGCTGAGGGAGCTCCGCACTGTGGGTCAGTGCTGAGGGAGCGCCGCACTGTGGGAGGGTCAGTGCTGAGGGAGCGCCGCACTGTGGGAGGGTCAGTGCTGAGGGAGTGCCGCACTGTGGGAGGGTCAGTGCTGAGGGAGCGCCGCACTGTGGGAGGGTCTGTGCTGAGGGAGCGCCGCACTGTGGGAGGGTCAGTGCTGAGGGAGCTCCGCACTGTGGGAGGGTCGGTGCTGAGGGAGCGCCGCACTGCGGGAGGGTCAGTGCTGAGGGAGCGCCGCACTGTGGGAGGGTCAGTGCTGAGGGAGCTCCGCACTGTGGGAGGGTCAGTGCTGAGGGAGCGCCGCACTGTGGGAGGGTCAGTGCTGAGGGAGCTCCGCACTGTGGGAGGGTCGGTGCTGAGGGAGCGCCGCACTGCGGGAGGGTCAGTGCTGAGGGAGCGCCACACTGTGGGAGGCTCAGTGCTGAGGGAGCGCCGCACTGTGGGAGGCTCAGTGCTGAGGGAGCACCGCACTGTGGGAGGGTCAGTGCTGAGTGAGCGTTGCACTGTGGGAGGGTCAGTGCTGAGTGAGCGTCGCACTGTGGGAGGGTCAGTGCTGAGGGAACGCCGCACTGTGGGATGGTCAGTGCTGAGGGAGCGTCGCACTGTGGGAGGGTCAGTGCTGAGGGGGCGCCGCACTGTGGGAGGGTCAGTGCTGAGGGAGCGCCGCACTGTGGGAGGGTCAGTGCTGAAGGAGCGCCGCACTGTGGGAGGGTCAGTGCTGAGGGATCTCCGCACTGTGGGAGGGTCGGTGCTGAGGGAGCACCGCACTGTGGGAGGGTCGGTGCTGAGGGAGCGCCGCACTGTGGGAGGGTCAGTGCTGAGGGAGCGCCGCACTGTGGGAGGGTCAGTGCTGAGGGAGCGCCGCACTGTGGGAGGGTCGGTGCTGAGGGAGCGCCGCACTGTGGGAGGGTCAGTGCTGAGGGAGCGCCGCACTGTGGGAGGCTCAGTGCTGAGGGAGCGCCGCACTGTGGGAGGCTCAGTGCTGAGGGAGCGCCGCACTGTGGGAGGGTCGGTGCTGAGGGAGCGCCGCACTGTGGGAGAGTCAGTGCCGAGGGAGCGCCGCACTGTGAGAGGGTCAGTGCTGAGGCAGCGCCGCACTGTGGGAGGGTCAGTGCTGAGGGAGCGCCGCACTGTGGGAGGGTCGGTGCTGAGGGAGCTCCGCACTGTGCAGGGTCAGTGCTGAGGGAGCGCCGCACTGTGGGAGGGTCAGTGCTGAGGGAGCTCCGCACTGTGCAGGGTCAGTGCTGAGGGAGCGCCGCACTGTGGGAGGCTCAGTGCTGAGGGAGCGCCGCACTGTGGGAGGGTCAGTGCTGAGGGAGCGCCGCACTGTGGGAGGGTCAGTGCTGAGGGAGGGTCAGTGCTGAGGGAGCGCCGCACTGTGGGAGGGTTGGTGCTGAGGGAGCGCCGCACTGTGGGAGGGTCAGTGCTGAGGGAGGGTCAGTGCTGAGGGAGCGCCGCACTGTGGGAGGGTCAGTGCTGAGGGAGCGTCGCACTGTGGGAGGGTCAGTGCTGAGAGAGCTCCGCACTGTGGGAGGGTCAGTGCTGAGGGAGCTCTGCACTGTGGGAGGGTCAGTGCTGAGGGAGCTCCGCACTGTGGGAGGGTCAGTGCTGAGGGAGCGCCGCACTGTGGGAGGGTCAGTGCTGAGGGAGCTCCGCACTGTGGGAGGGTCAGTGCTGAGGGGGCACCGCACTGTGGGAGGGTCAGTGCTGAGGGAGCGCCGCACTGTGGGAGGGTCAGTGCTGAGGGAGCGCCGCACTGTGGGAGGGTCAATGCTGAGGGAGCTCCGCACTGTGGGAGGGTCGGTGCTGAGGGAGCTCCGCACTGTGGGAGGGTCAGTGCTGAGGGAGGGTCAGTGCTGAGGGAGAGCCGCACTGTGGGAGGGTCAGTGCTGAGGGAGCTCCGCACTGTGGGAGGGTCAGTGCCGAGGGAGATTATAGATTAAACAGAGGCATTTACCTTTTTAACTGCACTGTCCAGGGTCTCTGGACGGGAGACATCAAAGCAGACAAGGACCGCGTCCGAGTCAGTGTAGCAGAGCGGACGGACATTATCGTAGTAAGGGGAACCTAGAAACAGCAAGTTGGGAGTTCTCACGAGCGCTCTGGTTCCATACCCTGCAGCCCTCACTCAACCCACCCACCTACAGGCCCCCACACGCTAGCCCAAACCCGAAAAAGTGGCCCCCTAATGGCCCCTTGGGGTGGCGATGGGTGAGCTACCTTCTCAAGCCCGCCACGGTCCCCGTGCTAAGGTAGGTACCCCCACGGCGGGCGTGTCGAGCGAGCGGAGGGCGTCCCGTCGCGCTCCTGAGCTGAAGTTGCACAAATGCAGATGTGGCCAATGCTTATAAAACTGACCGGGAGTTAAGTTAAGGGTTGACCACATCGCTGTGTGTCAGGGGGGATCTGGAGTCACATGTAGGCCAGGCAGGGTCAGGGTGGCAGATTTCCCTCCTCCTGAGGGGCCATTAGTGACCCAGATGGCTCACGACAATCGTGAGTCTGCAAGAAGTGCAATTACGAGGCCGTAAAATGGGGTTCATCATTAATTTCCAAGACTTGCACCCAATTCTGGATTTATTAATTGGACTTAAATTCCACTGGCCCGGCGGGATGGAACAGGTACCCTGACTCCCCCTCCCCTCCCCTCCCCTCCCCTCTGTCCTTGTTCGGATGTGAGGCATTAATCACTCGCCCGGGCCACTGCCGTCTGGGGGTTTTCGACAACTCGCAAAGGGAAGGCTCCCTCGGGGAGTGGGGGAGAATGTGGGACTCGCTCCCGCGGGGAGTGGGGGAAGAATGTGGGACTCGCTCCAGCGGGGAGTGGGGGAGAATGTGGGACTCGCTCCCGAGGGGAGTGGGGGAGAATGTGGGACTGGCTCCCGCGGGGAGTGGGGGAGAATGTGGGACTCGCTCCCGCGGGGAGTGGGGGAGAATGTGGGACTCGCTCCCGAGGGGAGTGGGGGAGAATGTGGGACTGGCTCCCGCGGGGAGTGGGGGAGAATGTGGGACTCGCTCCCGCGGGGAGTGGGGGAGAATGTGGGACTGGCTCCCGCGGGGAGTGGGGGAGAATGTGGGACTCGCTCCCGAGGGGAGTGGGGGGGAATGTGGGACTGGCTCCCGCGGGGAGTGGGGGAGAATGTGGGACTCGCTCCCGCAGGGAGTGGGGGAGAATGTGGGACTGGCTCCCGCGGGGAGTGGGGGAGAATGTGGGACTCGCTCCCGCGGGGAGTGGGAGAGAATGTGGGACTCGCTCCCGCGGGGACTGGGGGAAGAATGTGGGACTCGCTCCCGCGGTGAGTGGGGGAGAATGTGGGACTCGCTCCCGAGGGGAGTGGGGGAGAATGTGGGACTGGCTCCCGCGGGGAGTGGGGCAGAATGTGGGACTCGCTCCCGCGGGGAGTGGGGGAGAATGTGGGACTGGCTCCCGCGGGGAGTGGGGGAGAATGTGGGACTCGGTCCCATGGGGAGTGGGGGAGAATGTGGGACTCGCTCCCGCGGGGAGTGGGGGAGAATGTGGGACTGGCTCCCGTGGGGAGTGGGGGAGAATGTGGAACACGCTCCCGCGGGGAGTGGGGGAGAATGTGGGACTCGCACCCACGTGGAGTGGGGGAGAAAGTGGGACTCGCTCCCGCGGGGAGTGGGGGAGAATGTGGGACTCGCTCCCGCGGGGAGTGGGGAGAATGTGGGACTCGCTCCCGCGGGGAGTGGGCGAGAATGTGGGACTCGCTCCCGCGGGGAGTGGGGGAGAATGTGGGACACACTCCCGCGGGGAGAGGGGGAGAATGTGGGACACGCTCCCGCGGGGAGTGGGGGAGAATGTGGGACTCGGTCCCACGGGGAGTGGGGGAGAATGTGGGACACACTCCCGCGGGGAGTGGGGGAGAATGTGGGATCGGGTCCCGCGGGGAGTGGGGGAGAATGTGGGACACGCTCCCGCGGGGAGTGGGGGAGAATGTGGGACTCGCTCCCGCGGGGAGTGGGGAGAATGTGGGACTCGCTCCCACGGGGAGTGGAGAGAATGTGGGACTGGCTCCCGCGGGGAGTGGGGGAGAATGTGGGACTCGCTCCCGCGGGGAGTGGGGGAGAATGTGGGACTCGCTCCCGCGGGGAGTGAGGGAGAATGTGGGACTCGCTCCCGCGGGGAGTGGGGGAGAATGTGGGACACGCTCTCGCGGGGAGTGGTGGAGAATGTGGGACTCGCACCCATGTGGAGTGGGGGAGAATGTGGGACTGGATCCCGCGGGGAGTGGGGGAGAATGTGGGACTCGCTCCCGCGGGGAGTGGGGGAGAATGTGGGACTCGCTCCCACGGGGATTGGGAGAGAATGTGGGACTCGCTCCCGCGGGGAATGGGGGAAGAATGTGGGACTCGCTCCCGCGGGGAGTGGGGGAGAATGTGGGACTTGCTCCCGAGGGGAGTGGGGGAGAATGTGGGACTGGCTCCTGCGGGGAGTGGGGGAGAATGTGGGACTCGCTCCCACGGGGAGTGGGGGAGAATGTGGGACTGGCTCCCGCGGGGAGTGGGGGAGAAGTGGGACTCGCTCCCGCGGGGAGTGGGGGAAGAATGTGGGACTCGCTCCCGCGGGTAGTGGGGGAGAATGTGGGACTCGCTCCCGAGGGGAGTGGGGGGAATGTGGGACTGGCTCCCGCGGGGAGTGGCGGAGAATGTGGGACTCGCTCCCGCGGGGAGTGGGGGAGAATGTGGGACTGGCTCCCGCGGGGAGTGGGGGAGAATGTGGGACTCGCTCCCGAGGGGAGTGGGGGAGAATGTGGGACTGGCTCCCGCGGGGAGTGGGGGAGAATGTGGGACTCGCTCCCGCGGGGAGTGGGGGAGAATGTGGGACTGGCTCCCGCGGGGAGTGGGGGAGAATGTGGGACTCGCTGCCACGGGGATTGGGAGAGAATGTGGGACTCGCTCCCGCGGGGACTGGGGGAAGAATGTGGGACTCGCTCCCGCGGGGAGTGGGGGAGAATGTGGGACTTGCTCCCGAGGGGAGTGGGGGAGAATGTGGGACTGGCTCCTGCGGGGAGTGGGGGAGAATGTGGGACTCGCTCCCGCTGGGAGTGGGGGAGAATGTGGGACTGGCTCCCGCGGGGAGTGGGGGAGAATGTGGGACACGCTCCCGCGGGGAGTGGGGGAGAATGTGGGACTGGCTCCCGCGGGGAGTGGGGGAGAATGTGGGATCGCTCCCGCGGGGAGTGGGGGAGAATGTGGGACTGGCTCCCGCGGGGAGTGGGGGAGAATGTGGGACACGCTCCCGCGGGGAGTGGGAGAGAATGTGGGACTGGTTCCCGCGGGGAGTGGGGGAGAATGTGGGACTCGGTCCCATGGGAGTGGGGGAGAATGTGGGACTCGCTCCCGCGGGGAGTGGGGGGAGAATGTGGGATCGCTCCCGCGGGGAGTGGGGGAGAATGTGGGACTGGCTCCCGCGGGGAGTGGGGGAGAATGTGGATGATCGCTCCCGCGGGGAGTGGGGGAGAATGTGGGACTGGCTCCCGCGGGGAGTGGGGGAGAATGTGGGACTGGCTCGCGCGGGGAGTGGTGGAGAATGTGGGACACGCTCCCGCGGGGAGTGGGAGAGAATGTGGGACTGGTTCCCGCGGGGAGTGGGGGAGAATGTGGGACTCGGTCCCATGGGGAGTGGGGGAGAATGTGGGACTCGCTCCCGCGGGGAGTGGGGGAGAATGTGGGACTGGCTCCCGCGGGGAGTGGGGGAGAATGTGGGACACGCTCCCGCGGGGAGTGGGGGAGAATGTGGGACTCGCTCCCGCGGGGAGTGGGGAGAATGTGGGACTGGCTCCCGCGGGGAGTGGGGGAGAATGTGGGACTGGCTCCCGCGGGGAGTGGGGGAGAATGTGGGACACGCTCCCGCGGGGAGTGGGAGAGAATGTGGGACTGGCTCCCGCGGGGAGGGGGAGAATGTGGGACTCGGTCCCATGGGGAGTGGGGGAGAATGTGGGACTCGCTCCCGCGGGGAGTGGGGGAGAATGTGGGACTGGCTCCCGCGGGGAGTGGGGGAGAATGTGGGGACACGCTCCCGCGGGGAGTGGGGGAGAATGTGGGACTCGGTCCCACGGGGAGTGGGGGAGAATGTGGGACACACTCCCGCGGGGGAGTGGGGGAGAATGTGGGACCGGCTACCGCGGGGAGTGGGGGGAGAATGTGGGACACGCTCCCGCGGGGGAGTGGGGGGAGATTGTGGGACTCGCTCCCCGCGGGGAGTGGGGGAGAATGTGGGACTCGCTCCCACGGGGGAGTGGGGAGAATGTGGGACTGGTTCCCGCGGGGAGTGGGGGAGAATGTGGGACTCGGTCCCATGGGGAGTGGGGGAGAATGTGGGACTCGCTCCCGCGGGGAGTGGGGGAGAATGTGGGATCGCTCGCCGCGGGATGGGAGTGCGGGAGAATGTGGGACTGGCTCCCGCGGGGAGTGGGGGAGAATGTGGGATCGCTCCCGCGGGGAGTGGGGGAGAATGTGGGACTGGCTCCCGCGGGGAGTGGGGGAGAATGTGGGACTGGCTCCCGCGGGGAGTGGGGGAGAATGTGGGACACGCTCCCGCGGGGAGTGGGAGAGAATGTGGGACTGGTTCCCGCGGGGAGTGGGGGAGAATGTGGGACTGGCTCCCGCGGGGAGTGGGGGAGAATGTGGGACTCGGTCCCCATGGGGAGTGGGGGAGAATGTGGGACTCGCTCCCGCGGGGAGTGGGGGAGAATGTGGGACTGGCTCCCGTGGGGAGTGGGGGAGAATGTGGGACACGCTCCCGCGGGGAGTGGGGGAGAATGTGGGACTCGCACCCACGTGGAGTGGGGGAGAAAGTGGGACTCGCTCCCGCGGGGAGTGGGGGAGAATGTGGGACTCGCTCCCGCGGGGAGTGGGGAGAATGTGGGACTCGCTCCCGCGGGGAGTGGGCGAGAATGTGGGACTCGCTCCCGCGGGGAGTGGGGGAGAATGTGGGACACACCTCCCGCGGGGAGAGGGGGAGAATGTGGGACACGCTCCCGCGGGGAGTGGGGGAGAATGTGGGACTCGCTCCCGCGGGGAGTGAGGGAGAATGTGGGACTCGCTCCCGCGGGGAGTGGGGGGAGAATGTGGGACACGCTCTCGCGGTGGGAGTGGTGGAGGAATGTGGGACTCGCACCCCATGTGGAGTGGGGGAGAATGTGGGACTGGATCCCGCGGGGAGTGGGGGAGAATGTGGGACTCGCTCCCGCGGGGAGTGGGGGGGAGAATGTGGGACTCGCTCCCACGGGGATTGGGAGAGAATGTGGGACTCGCTCCCGCGGGGAATGGGGGAAGAATGTGGGACTCGCTCCCGGCGGGGAGTGGGGAGAATGTGGGACTTGCTCCCGAGGGGAGTGGGGGAGAATGTGGGGACTGGCTCCTGCGGGGAGTGGGGGAGAATGTGGGACTCGCTCCCACGGGGAGTGGGGGGAGAATGTGGGACTGGCTCCCGCGGGGGAGTGGGGGAGAATGTGGGACTCGCTCCCCGCGGGGAGTGGGGGAAGAATGTGGGACTCGCTCCCGCGGGTAGTGGGGGAGAATGTGGGACTCGCTCCCGAGGGAGTGGGGGGGAATGTGGACTGGCTCCCGCGGGGAGTGGGGGAGAATGTGGGACTCGCTCCCGCGGGGAGTGGGGGAGAATGTGGGACTGGCTCCCGCGGGGAGTGGGGGAGAATGTGGACTCGCTCCCGAGGGGAGTGGGGGAGAATGTGGGACTGGCTCCCGCGGGGAGTGGGGGAGAATGTGGGACTCGCTCCCGCGGGGAGTGGGGGAGAATGTGGGACTGGCTCCCGCGGGGAGTGGGGGAGAATGTGGGACTCGCTGCCACGGGGATTGGGAGAGAATGTGGGACTCGCTCCCGCGGGGAGTGGGGAGAATGTGGGACTCGCTCCCGCGGGGACTGGGGGAAGAATGTGGGACTCGCTCCCGCGGGGAGTGGGGGAGAATGTGGGACTTGCTCCCGAGGGGAGTGGGGGAGAATGTGGGACTGGCTCCTGCGGGGAGTGGGGGAGAATGTGGGACTCGCTCCCGCTGGGAGTGGGGGAGAATGTGGGACTGGCTCCCGCGGGGAGTGGGGGAGAATGTGGGACACGCTCCGCGGGGAGTGGGGGAGAATGTGGGACTGGCTCCCGCGGGGAGTGGGGGAGAATGTGGGATCGCTCCCGCGGGGAGTGGGGGAGAATGTGGGACTGGCTCCCCGCGGGGAGTGGGGGAGAATGTGGGACACGCTCCCGCGGGGAGTGGGAGAGAATGTGGGACTGGTTCCCGCGGGGGAGTGGGGGAGAATGTGGGACTCGGTCCCATGGGGAGTGGGGGAGAATGTGGGACTCGCTCCCGCGGGGAGTGGGGGAGAATGTGGGATCGCTCCCGCGGGGAGTGGGGGAGAATGTGGGACTGGCTCCCGCGGGGAGTGGGGGAGAATGTGGGATCGCTCCCGCGGGGAGTGGGGGAGAATGTGGGACTGGCTCCCGCGGGGAGTGGGGGAGAATGTGGGACTGGCTCGCGCGGGGAGTGGTGGAGAATGTGGGACACGCTCCCGGGGGAGTGGGAGAGAATGTGGGACTGGTTCCCGCGGGGGAGTGGGGGAGAATGTGGGACTCGGTCCCATGGGGAGTGGGGGAGAATGTGGGACTCGCTCCCGCGGGGAGTGGGGGAGAATGTGGGACTGGCTCCCGCGGGGAGTGGGGGAGAATGTGGGACACGCTCCCGCGGGGAGTGGGGGAGAATGTGGGACTCGCTCCCGCGGGGAGTGGGGAGAATGTGGGACTGGCTCCCGCGGGGAGTGGGGGAGAATGTGGGACTGGCTCCCGCGGGGAGTGGGGGAGAATGTGGGACACGCTCCCGCGGGAGTGGGAGAGAATGTGGGACTGGCTCCCGCGGGGAGTGGGGGAGAATGTGGGACTCGGTCCCATGGGGAGTGGGGGAGAATGTGGGACTCGCTCCCGCGGGGAGTGGGGGAGAATGTGGGACTGGCTCCCGCGGGGAGTGGGGGAGAATGTGGGACACGCTCCCGCGGGGGAGTGGGGGAGAATGTGGGACTCGCTCCCGCGGGGAGTGGGGAGAATGTGGGTCTCGCTCCCGCGGGGAGTGGGCGAGAATGTGGGACTCGCTCCCGCGGGGGAGTGGGGGAGAATGTGGGACACACTCCCGCGGGGAGTGGGGGGAGAATGTGGGACACGCTCCCGTGGGGAGTGGGGGAGAATGTGGGACTCGGTCCCACGGGGAGTGGGGGAGAATGTGGGACACACTCCCGCGGGGAGTGGGGGAGAATGTGGGACCGGCTACCGCGGGAGTGGGGGAGAATGTGGGACACGCTCCCCGCGGGGAGTGGGGGAGATTGTGGGGACTCGCTCCCGCGGGGAGTGGGGAGAATGTGGGACTGGTTCCCGCGGGGAGTGGGGGAGAATGTGGGACTCGGTCCCATGGGGAGTGGGGGGAGAATGTGGGACTCGCTCCCCGCGGGGAGTGGGGGAGAATGTGGGATCGCTCCCGCGGGGAGTGGGGGAGAATGTGGGACTGGCTCCCGCGGGGAGTGGGGGAGAATGTGGGATCGCTCCCGCGGGGAGTGGGGGAGAATGTGGACTGGCTCCCGCGGGGAGTGGGGGAGAATGTGGGACTGGCTCCCGCGGGGAAGTGGGGGAGAATGTGGGACACGCTCCCGCGGGGAGTGGGAGAGAATGTGGGACTGGTTCCCGCGGGGAGTGGGGGAGAATGTGGGACTCGGTCCCATGGGGAGTTGGGGAGAATGTGGGACTCGCTCCCGCGGGGAGTGGGGGAGAATGTGGGACTGGCTCCCGCGGGGAGTGGGGGAGAATGTGGGACACGCTCCCGCGGGGAGTGGGGGAGAATGTGGGACTCGCTCCCGCGGGAGTGGGGAGAATGTGGGACTGGCTCCCGCGGGAGAGTGGGGGAGAATGTGGGACTGGCTCCGCGGGGAGTGGGGGAGAATGTGGGACACGCTCCCGCGGGGAGTGGGAGAGAATGTGGGACTGGCTCCCGCGGGGAGTGGGGGAGAATGTGGGACTCGGTCCCATGGGGAGTGGGGGAGAATGTGGGACTCGCTCCCGCGGGAGTGGGGGAGAATGTGGGACTGGCTCCCGCGGGGAGTGGGGGAGAATGTGGGACACGCTCCCGCGGGGAGTGGGGGAGAATGTGGGACTCGCTCCCGCGGGGGAGTGGGGAGAATGTGGGTCTCGCTCCCGCGGGGAGTGGGCGAGAATGTGGGACTCCCTCCCGCGGGGAGTGGGGGAGAATGTGGGACACACTCCCGCGGGGAGTGGGGGAGAATGTGGACACGCTCCCGTGGGGAGTGGGGGAGAATGTGGGACTCGGTCCACGGGGAGTGGGGGAGAATGTGGGACACACTCCGCGGGAGTGGGGGAGAATGTGGGGACCGGCTCCCGCGGGGAGTGGGGGAGAATGTGGGACACGCTCCCGCGGGGAGTGGGGGAGATTGTGGGACTCGCTCCCGCGGGGAGTGGGGAGAATGTGGGACTCGCTCCCACGGGGAGTGGGGAGAATGTGGGACTGGCTCCCGCGGGGAGTGGGGGAGAATGTGGGACTCGCTCCCGCGGGGAGTGGGGGAGAATGTGGGACTCGCTCCCGCGGGAGTGGGGGAGAATGTGGGACTCGCTCCCGCGGGGAGTGGGTGAGAATGTGGGACTCGTTCCCGCGGGGAGTGGGGGAGAATGTGGGACTGGCTCCCGCGGGGAGTGGGGGAGAATGTGGGACACGCTCCCGCGGGGAGTGAGAGAGAATGTGGGACTGGTTCCCGCGGGGAGTGGGGGAGAATGTGGGACTCAGGTCCCATGGGGAGTGGGGGAGAATGTGGGACTCGCTCCCCGCGGGGAGTGGGGGAGAATGTGGGACTGGCTCCCGCGGGGAGTGGGGGAGAATGTGGGACACGCTCCCGCGGGGAGTGGGGGAGAATGTGGGACTCGCTCCCGCGGGGAGTGGGGAGAATGTGGGACTGGCTCCCGCGGGGAGTGGGGGAGAATGTGGGACTGGCTCCCGCGGGGAGTGGGGGAGAATGTGGGACACGCTCCCGCGGGGAGTGGGAGAGAATGTGGGACTGGCTCCCGCGGGGAGTGGGGGAGAATGTGGGACTCGGTCCCATGGGAGTGGGGGAGAATGTGGGGACTCGCTCCCGCGGGGAGTGGGGGAGAATGTGGGACTGGCTCCCGCGGGGAGTGGGGGAGAATGTGGGACACGCTCCCGCGGGGAGTGGGGGAGAATGTGGGACTCGCTCCCGCGGGGAGTGGGGAGAATGTGGACTCGCTCCCGCGGGGAGTGGGCGAGAATGTGGGACTCGCTCCCGCGGGGAGTGGGGGAGAATGTGGGACACACTCCCGCGGGAGTGGGGGAGAATGTGGGACACGCTCCCGTGGGGAGTGGGGGAGAATGTGGGACTCGGTCCCACGGGGAGTGGGGGAGAATGTGGGACACACTCCCGCGGGGAGTGGGGGAGAATGTGGGACCGGCTCCCGCGGGGAGTGGGGGAAAATGTGGGACACGCTCCCGCGGGGAGTGGGGGAGATTGTGGGACTCGCTCCCGCGGGGAGTGGGGAGAATGTGGGACTCGCTCCCACGGGGAGTGGGGAGAATGTGGGACTGGCTCCGCGGGGAGTGGGGGAGAATGTGGGACTCGCTCCCGCGGGGAGTGGGGGAGAATGTGGGACTCGCTCCCGCGGGGAGTGGGGGAGAATGTGGACTCGCTCCCGCGGGGAGTGGGTGAGAATGTGGGACTCGTTCCCGCGGGGAGTGGGGGAGATTGCGGGACTCGCTCCCGTGGGGCGTGAGGGAGAATGTGGGACTCGCTCCCACGGGGAGTGGGGAAGAATGTGGGACGCGCTCCCACGGGGAGTGGGGGAGAATGTGGGACTCGCTCCCATGGGAGTGAGGGAGAATGTGGGACTCGCTCCCACGGGGAGTGGGGGGAGAATGTGGACTCGCTCCCATGGGGAGTGAGGGAGAATCATGGACTCGCTCCCACGGGGAGTGGGGGAGAATGTGGGACTCGCTCCCATGGGGAGTGGGGAGAATGTGGGACTCGCCCCCATGGGGATTGGGGGAGAATATGGGACTCGCTCCCACGGGGAGTGAGGGAGAATGTGGGACTCGCTCCCGCGGGGAGGTGGAGGAGAATGTGGGACTCGCTCCCACGGGGAGTGAGGGAGAATGTGGGACTCGCTCCCATGGGGAGTGGGGGAGAATGTGGGACTCGCTCCCGCGGGGAGTGGGCGAGAATGTGGGACTCGCTCCCGCGGGGAGTGGGGGAGAATGTGGACACACTCCCGCGGGGAGTGGGGGAGAATGTGGGACACGCTCCCGTGGGGAGTGGGGGAGAATGTGGGACTCGGTCCCACGGGGAGTGGGGGAGAATGTGGGACACACTCCCGCGGGGAGTGGGGGAGAATGTGGGACCGGCTCCCGTGGGGAGTGGGGAGAATGTGGGACACGCTCCCGCGGGGAGTGGGGGAGATTGTGGGACTCGCTCCCCGCGGGGAGTGGGGAGAATGTGGGACTCGCTCCCACGGGGAGTGGGGAGAATGTGGGACTGCTCCCGCGGGGAGTGGGGGAGAATGTGGGACTCGCTCCCGCGGGGAGTGGGGGAGAATGTGGGACTCGCTCCCGCGGGGAGTGGGGGAGAATGTGGGACTCGCTCCCGCGGGGAGTGGGTGAGAATGTGGGACTCGTTCCCGCGGGGAGTGGGGGAGATTGCGGGACTCGCTCCCGTGGGGAGTGAGGGAGAATGTGGGACTCGCTCCCACGGGGAGTGGGGAAGAATGTGGACGCGCTCCCACGGGGAGTGGGGGAGAATGTGGACTCGCTCCCATGGGGAGTGAGGGAGAATCATGGACTCGCTCCCACGGGGAGTGGGGGAGAATGTGGGACTCGCTCCCATGGGGAGTGGGGGAGAATGTGGGACTCGCTCCCATGGGGATTGGGGGAGAATATGGGACTCGCTCCCACGGGGAGTGAGGGAGAATGTGGGACTCGCTCCACGGGGAGTGGGGGAGAATGTGGGACTCGCTCCCATGGGGAGTGAGGGAGAATATGGGACTCGCTCCCACGGGGAGTGGGGGAGAATGTGGGACTCGCTCCCATGGGGAGTGGGGAGAATGTGGGACTCGCTCCCATGGGGATTGGGGGAGAATATGGGACTCGCTCCCACGGGGAGTGAGGGAGAATGTGGGACTCGCTCCCGCGGGGAGTGGAGGAGAGTGTGGGACTCGCTCCCACGGGGAGTGAGGGAGAATGTGGACTCGCTCCCATGGGGAGTGGGGGAGAATGTGGGACTCGCTCCCGCGGGGAGTGAGGGAGAATGTGGGACACGCTCCCGCGGGGAGTGGGGGAGAATGTGGGACTCGCTCCCGCGGGGAGTGGGGGAGAATGTGGGACTCGCTCCCGCGGGGAGTGGGGGAGAATGTGGGACTCGTTCCCGCGGGGAGTGGGGGAGAATGCGGGACTCGCTCCCGTGGGGAGTGAGGGAGAATGTGGGACTCGCTCCCACGGCGAGTGCGGGAGAATGTGGGACTCGCTCCCATGGGGAGTGAGGGAGAATGTGGGACTCGCTCCCACGGGGAGTGGGGGAGAATGTGGGACTCGCACCCACAGGGAGTGAGGGAGAATGTGGACTCGCTCCCACGGGGAGTGGGGAGAATGTGGGACTCGCTCCCATGGGGATTGGGGGAGAATGTGGGACTCGCTCCCATGGGGAGTGAGGGAGAATGTGGGACTCGCTCCCATGGGGAGTGGGGGAGAATGTGGGACTCGCTCCCGCGGGGAGTGGGGGAGAATGTGGGACTCGCTCCCACGGGGAGTGAGGGAGAATGTGGGACCGGCTCCCGCGGGGAGTGGGGGAGAATGTGGGACACGCTCCCGCGGGGATTGGGGGAGAATGTGGGACTCGCTCCCGCGGGGAGTGGGGAGAATGTGGGACTCGCTCCCACGGGAGTGGGGAGAATGTGGGACTGGCTCCCGCGGGGAGTGGGGGGAGAATGTGGGACTCGCTCCCGCGGGGAGTGTGGGAGAATGTGGGACTCGCTCCCGCGGGGAGTGGGGGAGAATGTGGGACTCGCTCCCGCGGGGAGTGGGGGAGAATGTGGGACTGGCTCCCGCGGGGAGTGGGGGAGAATGTGGGACTCGCTCCCGCGGGGAGTGTGGGAGAATGTGGGACTCGCTCCCGCGGGGAGTGGGGGAGAATGTGGGACTCGTTCCCGCGGGGAGTGGGGAAGAATGCGGGACTCGCTCCCGTGGGGAGTGAGGGAGAATGTGGGACTCGCTCCCACGGGGAGTGGGGAAGAATGTGGACGCGCTCCCATGGGGAGTGGGGGAGAATGTGGGACTCGCTCCCATGGGGAGTGAGGGAGAATGTGGGACTCGCTCCCATGGGGAGTGAGGGAGAATCATGGACTCGCTCCCACGGGGAGTGGGGGAGAATGTGGGACTCGCTCCCATGGGGAGTGGGGAGAATGTGGGACTCACTCCCGCGGGGAGTGGAGGAGAATGTGGGACTCGCTCCCACGGGGAGTGGGGGAGAATGTGGGACTCGCTCCCATGGGGATTGGGGGAGAATATGGGACTCGCTCCCACGGGGAGTGAGGGAGAATGTGGGACTCGCTCCCATGGGGAGTGGGGGAGAATGTGGGACTCGCTCCCGCGGGGAGTGGGGGAGAATGTGGGACTCACTCCCGCGGGGAGTGGAGGAGAATGTGGGACTCGCTCCCACGGGGAGTGGGGGAGAATGTGGGACTCGCTCCCATGGGGATTGGGGGAGAATATGGGACTCGCTCCCACGGGGAGTGAGGGAGAATGTGGGACTCGCTCCCATGGGGAGTGGGGGAGAATGTGGGACTCGCTCCCGCGGGGAGTGGGGGAGAATGTGGGACTCGCTCCCGCGGGGTGTGGGGGAGAATGTGGGACTCGCTCCCGCGGGGAGTGGGGGAGAATGTGGGACTCGCTCCCACGGGGAGTGGGGGAGAATGTGGGACTCGTTCCCGCGGGGAGTGGGGGAGAATGCGGGACTCGCTCCCGTGGGGAGTGAGAGAGAATGTGGGACTCGCTCCCACGGGGAGTGGGGAGAATGTGGGGCTCGCTCCCATGGGGAGTGAGGGAGAATGTGGGACTCGCTCCCACGGGGAGTGGGGGAGAATGTGGGACTCGCTCCCATGGGGAGTGAGGGAGAATCATGGACTCGCTCCCACGGGGAGTGGGGGAGAATGTGTGACTCGCTCCCATGGGGAGTGGGGAGAATGTGGGACTCGCTTCCGTGGGGATTGGGGGAGAATGTGGGACTCGCGCCCACGGGGAGTGAGGGAGAATGTGGGACTCGCACCCACAGGGAGTGAGGGAGAATGTGGGACTCGCTCCCGCGGGGAGCGGGGAGAGAATGTGGGACTCGCTCCCGCGGGGAGTGGGGGAGAATGTGGGACTCGCTCCCATGGGGATTGGGGGAGAATATGGGACTCGCTCCCATGGGGAGTGAGGGAGAATGTGGGACTCGCTCCCATGGGGAGTGGGGGAGAATGTGGGACTCGCTCCCGCGGGGAGTGGGGGAGACTGTGGGACTCGCTCCCACGGGGAGTGAGGGAGAATGTGGGACTCGCTCCCGCGGTGAGTGGGGGAGAATGTGGAACTCGCTCCCACGGGGAGAGGGGAGAATGTGGGACTCGCTCCCGCGGGGAGTGGGGGAGAATGTGGGACTCGCTCCCGCGGGGAGTGGGGGAGAATGTGGGACTCGCTCCCGCGGGGAGTGGGGAGAATGTGGGACTCACTCCCGCGGGGAGTGGGGGAGAATGTGGGACTCGCTCCCGCGGGGAGTGGGGGAGAATGTGGGACTCGCTCCCGCGGGGAGTGGGGAGAATGTGGGACTCGCTTCCGTGGGGATTGGGGGAGAATGTGGGACTCGCTCCCGCGGGGAGTCGGGGAGAACGTGGGACTTGCTCCCACGGGGAGTGGGGAGAATGTGGGACTCGCTCCCACGGGAGTGGGGGAGAATGTGGGACTCGCTCCCTCGGGGAGTGGGGGAGAATGTGGGACTCGCTCCCTCGGGGAGTGGGGGAGAATGTGGGACCCGCTCCGCGGGGAGTGAGGGAGAATGTGGGACTCGCTCCCACGGGGAGTGGGGGAGAATGTGGGACTCGCTCCCATGGGGAGTGAGGGAGAATCATGGACTCACTCCCACGGGGAGTGGGGGAGAATGTGGGACTCGCTCCCATGGGGAGTGGGGAGAATGTGGGACTCGCTGCCATGGGGAGTGGGGAGAATGTGGGACTCGCTCCCATGGGGAGTGGGGAGAATGTGGGACTCGCTCCCGCGGGGAGTGGAGGAGAATGTGGGACTCGCTCCCACGGGGAGTGGGGGAGAATGTGGGACTCGCTCCCATGGGGAGTGGGGAGAATGTGGGACTTCGCTCCCATGGGGATTGGGGAAGAATTTGGGACTCGCTCCCACGGGGGAGTGAGGGAGAATGTGGGACTCGCTCCCGCGGGGAGTGG
>NC_092738.1:3224135-3270335 GCF_047496885.1 Scyliorhinus torazame
GTCGCCAACCTGCCTTGTTCTTCGCCTTCTCCTCCTCGTCCTCCTCAGTCTCCCGCTTCAGCCTCAGCTTCCCATCCTTCAGCTTGTTCGGCGACAGGCTCCTACGGGCAGAGGGGGAAGCCGGGGAGTTAGAACCCTCGCGTGCCTCATCGCCCCGGGGTTCGCACAGCGCGCGCCCCCGACGACCCACCCCCTGCGCGTTCCCTGTCGGCGCTGAGGGAGCGCCGTGCTGTGGGAGGGGTCGGTGCTGAGGGAGCGCCGCACTGTGGGAGGGTCAGTGCTGAGGGAGCGCCACACTGTGGGAGGGGTCAGTGCTGAGGGAGCGCCGCACTGTGGGAGGGTCGGTGCTGAGGGGAGCTCATCACTGTGGGAGGGTCAGTGCTGAGGGAGTGCCGCACTGTGGGAGGGTCAGTGCTGAGAGAGCTCCGCACTGTGGGAGGGTCAGTGCTGAGGGAGCTCCGCACTGTGGGAGGGTCAGTGCTGAGGGAGCACTGCACTGTGGAGGGTCAGTGCTGAGGGGAGCTCCGCACTGTGGGAGGGTCAGTGCTGAGGGAGCACGCAGCCGCACTGGTGGGAGGGGTCAGTGCTGAGGGAGCTCCGCACTGTGGGAGGGTCGGTGCTGAGGGAGCGCCGCACTGTGGGAGGGTCGGTGCTGAGGGAGCGCCGCACTGTGGGAGGGTCAGTGCTGAGGGGAGCGCCGCACTGTGGGAGGGTCAGTGCTGAGGGAGCTCCGCACTGTGGGAGGGTCAGTGCTGAGGGAGCGCCGCACTGTGGGAGGGTCAGTGCAGAGGGGAGCGCCGCACTGTGGGAGGGTCAGTGCTGAGGGAGCGCCGCACTGTGGGAGGGTCAGTGCTGAGGGAGCTCCGCACTGTGGGAGGGTCAGTGCTGAGGGAGCGCCGCACTGTGGGAGGGGTCAGTGCTGAGGGGGGCTCCGCACTGTGGGAGGGTCGGTGCTGAGGGAGCTCCGCACTGTGGGATGGTCAGTGCTGAGGGAGCTCCGCACTGTGGGAGGGTCGGGTGCTGAGGGAGGCGCAGCACTGTGGGAGGGTCGGTGCTTTGGGAGCTCCGCTCTGTGGGAGGGGTCAGTGCTGGGGGAGCGCCGCACTGTGGGAGGGTCAGTGCTGAGGGAGTGCCGCACTGTGGGAGGGGTCAGTGCTGAGGGAGCGCCGCACTGTGGGGAGGGTCAGTGCTGAGGGAGCGCCGCACCTGTGGGAGGGTCAGTGCTGAGGGGGCTCCGCACTGTGGGAGGGTCGGTGCTGAGGGGAGCTCCGCACTGTGGGATGGTCAGTGCTGAGGGAGCTCCGCACTGTGGGAGGGTCGGTGCTGAGGGAGCGCAGCACTGTGGGAGGGTCGGGTGCTTTGGGAGCTCCGCTCTGTGGGAGGGTCAGTGCTGAGGGAGCGCCGCACTGTGGGAGGGTCAGTGCTGAGGGAGTGCCGCACTGTGGGAGGGTCAGTGCTGAGGGGAGCGCCGCACTGTGGGAGGGTCAGTGCTGAGGGAGCGCCGCACTGTGGGGAGGGTCAGTGCTGAGGGGAGGGTCGGTGCTGAGGGAGGGTCAGTGCTGAGGGAAGCGCCGCACTGTGGGAGGGTCAGTGCTGAGGGGAGCGCCGCACTGTGGGAGGGTCAGGAGCTGAGGGAGCGGCCGCACTGTGGGAGGGTCAGTGCTGAGGGGGGCGCCGCACTGTGGGAGGGTCAGTGCTGATGGAGGGTCGGTGCTGAGGGGAGGGTCAGTGCTGAGGGAGCGGCCGCGCTGTGGGAGGTTCAGTGTTGAGGGGAGCGCCGCACTGTGGGAGGGTCAGTGCTGAGGGAAGTGCCGCACTGTGGGAGGGTCAGTGCGGAGGGAGCGCCGCACTGTGGGAGGGGTCAGTGCTGAGGGAGCGCCGCACTGTGGGAGGGTCAATGCTGAGGGGAGCGCCGCACTGTGGGAGGGTCAATGCTGAAGGAGCGCCGCACTGTGGGGAAGTGTCGGTGCTGAGGGAGCGCCGCACTGTGGGAGGGTCAGTGCTGAGGGAGCGCCGCACTGTGGGAGGAGGGTCCAGTGCTGAGGGGAGCTCCGCACTGTGGGAGGGTCAGTGCTGAGGGAGCTCCGCCCTGTGGGAGGGTCAGTGCTGAGGGAGCGCCACACTGTGGGAGGGTCAGTGCTGAGGGAGGGTCGGTGCTGAGGTAGTGCCGCACTGTGGGAGGGGTCAGTGCTGAGGGAAGTGCCCGCACTGTGGGAGGGTCAGTGCGGAGGGAGGGTCGGTGCTGAGGGAGGGTCAGTGCTGAGGGGAGCGCCGCACTGTGGGAGGGTCAGTGCTGAGGGAGCGCCGCACTGTGGGAGGGTCAGTGCTGAGGGAGGGTCGGTGCTGAGGGAGGGTCAGTGCTGAGGGAGGGTCAGTGCTGAGGGAGGGTCGGTGCTGAGGGAGGGGTCGGTGCTGAGGGAGGGTCAGTGCTGAGGGAAGCGCCGCGCTGTGGGAGGTTCAGTGTTGAGGGAGCGCCGCGCTGTGGGAGGTTCAGTGTTGAGGGAGCGCCGCACTGTGGGAGGGTCAGTGTTGAGGGAGGGTCGGTCCTGAGGGAGGGTCAGTGCTGAGGGAGCGCCGCGCTGTGGGAGGTTCAGTGTTGAGGGAGCGCCGCACTGTGGGAGGGTCAGTGTTGAGGGAGCGCCGCACTGTGGGAGGGTCAGTGTTGAGGGAGCGCCGCACTGTGGGAGGGTCAGTGCTGAGGGAGGGTCGGTGCTGAGGGAGGGTCGGTGCTGAGGGAGGGTCAGTGCTGAGGGAGGGTCAGTGCTGAGGGAGCGCCCGCGCTGTGGGAGGGTCGGTGCTGGGGGAAGCGCCGCACTGTGGGAGGGTCGGTGCTGAGGGTAAGCGCCGCACTGTGGGAGGTTCAGTGCTGAGGGAGCTCCGCCCTGTGGGAGAGGTCAGTGCTGAGGCGAGCGCCACACTGTGGGAGGGTCAGTGCTGAGGGATGGTCGGTGCTGAGGGAGCGCCCGCACTGTGGGAGGGTCAGTGCTGAGGGAGCGCCGCACTGTGGGAGGGTCAGTGCTGAGGGAGCGCCGCACTGTGGGAGGGTCAATGCTGAGGGGAGCGCCGCACTGTGGGAGGGTCAGTGCTGAGGGAGCTCCGCACTGTGGGAGGGTCAGTGCTGAGGGAAGTGCCGCACTGTGGGAGGGTCAGTGCTGAGGGAGCTCCGCACTGTGGGAGGGTCAGTGCTGAGGGAGCTCCGCCCTGTGGGAGGGTCAGTGCTGAGGGAGCGCCACACTGTGGGAGGGTCGGTGCTGAGGGAGCGCCAAGCACTGTGGGAGGGTCAGTGCTGAGGGAGCTCCGCACTGTGGGAGGATTAGTGCTGAGGGAGCTCCGCCCTGTGGGAGGGTCAGTGCTGAGGGAGCGCCACACTGTGGGAGGGTCAGTGCTGAGGGAGGGATCGGTGCTGAGGGAGCGCCGCACTGTGGGAGGGTCAGTGCTGAAGGAGCGCCGCACTGTGGGGAGTGTCGGTGCTGAGGGAGCGCCGCACTGTGGGAGGGTCAAGTGCTGAGGGAGCGTCCCGCACTGTGGGAGGGTCCAGTGCTGAGGGAGCTCCGCACTGTGGGAGGGTCAGTGCTGAGGGAGCTCCGCCCTGTGTGAGGGTCAGTGCTGAGGGAGCGCCACACTGTGGGAGGGTCAGTGCTGAGGGAGGGTCGGTGCTGAAGGGAGCGCCGCACTGTGGGAGGGTCAGTGCTGAGGGGAGCGCCGCACTGTGGGAGGGTCAGTGCTGAGGGAGCGCCGCACTGTGGAGGGGTCAGTGCTGAGGGAGCGCCGCACTGTGGGAGGGGTCAGTGCTGAGGGACCGCCGCACTGTGGGAGGGTCAGTGCCTGAGGGAGCGCCCGCACTGTGGGAGGGTCAGTGCTGAGGGAGGGTCGGTGCTGAGGGTGCTCCTCACTGTGGAGGGGTCAGTGCTGAGGGAGCTCCGCACTGTGGGAGGGTCAGTGCTGAAGGCGAGCGCGCGCACTGTGGAGAGGGTCAGTGCTGAGGGAGGGTCGGGTGCTGAAGGGAGCCTGCTGGCGACGTAAGGCCGCACTGTGGGAGGGTCAGTGCTGAGGGAGGGTCGGTGCTGAGGGAGCGCGCCCGCACTGTGGGAGGGTCAGTGCTGAGGGAGCGAGCCACGCACTGTGTGGGAGGGTCAGTGCTGAGGGAGCGCCGGCACTGTGGGAGGGTCAGTGCTGAGGGAGCGCCGCACTGTGGGAGGGTCAATGCTGAGGAGAGCGCCGCACTGTGGGAGGGGTCAATGCTGAAGGAGCGCCGCACTGTGGGAGTGTCGGTGCTGAGGGAGCAGCGCCGCACTGTGGGAGAGGGTCAGTGCTGAGGGAGCCAGCGCCGCACTGTGGGAGGGTCAGTGCTGAGGGGAGCTCCGCACTGTGGGAGGGTCAGTGCTGAGGCGAGCTCCGCCCTGTGGGAGGGTCAGTGCTGAGGGAGCGCCACACTGTGGGAGGGTCAGTGCTGAGGGAGGGTCGGTGCTGAGGTAGTGCCGCACTGTGGGAGGGTCAGTGCTGAGGGAGCTCCGCACTGTGGGAGGGTCAGTGCTGAGGGAGCTCCGCACTGTGGGAGGGTCAGTGCTGAGGGAGCTCCGCACTGTGGGAGGGTCAGTGCTGAGGGAGCTCCGCACTGTGGGAGGGTCAGTGCTGAGGGAGCTCCGCACTGTGGGAGGGTCGGTGCTGAGGGAGCTCCGCACTGTGGGAGGGTCAGTGCTGAGGGAGCGCCGCACTGTGGGAGGGTTCCCAACCCAATCCGCTCGTGGTTGGATTCGAGTCTGCCCCAACACATCCAGGAAGTCATTGACAAATGTGGCTACAAGGTGAGTGGACCTGCCGTGTGTTCAGTGACCCTGCGGGTGTCTGTGGCAGCCCTGGTCCTCCTCCAGTCCCCGACACCCCTCCCTATCTCTGTAACCTCCTCCAGCCCCAACACCCCTCCCTATCTCTGTAACCTCCTCCAGCCCCCTACACCCCACCCTATCGCTGTAACCTCCTCCAGCCCCTACACCCCTCCCTATCTCTGTAACCTCCTCCAGCCCCTACACCCCTCCCTATCTCTGTAACCTCCTCCAGCCCCCTACACCCCTCCCTATCTCTGTAACCTCCTCCAGCCCCCGACACCCCAACCTATCTCTGTAACCTCCTCCAGCCCCCTACACCCCTCCCTATCTCTGTAACCTCCTCCAGCCCCCTACACCCCTCCCTATCTCTGTAACCTCCTCCAGCCCCCGACACCCTCCCTATCTCTGTAACCTCCTCCAGTCCCCCTACACCCCTCCCTATCTCTGTAACCTCCTCCAGCCCCCTACACCCCTCCCTATGTCTGTAACCTCCTCCAGCCAACTACACCCCTCCCTATCTCTGTAACCTCCTCCAGCCCCCGACACCCCTCCCTATCTCTGTAACCTCCTCCAGTCCCCCTACACCCCTCCCTATCTCTGTAACCTCCTCCAGCCCCCGACACCCCTCCCTATCTCTGTAACCTCCTCCAGTCCCCCTACACCCCTCCCTATCTCTGTAACCTCCTCCAGCCCTCCTACACCCCTCCCTATCTCTGTAACCTCCTCCAGCCCCCTACACCCCTCCACATCTCTGTAACCTCCTCCAGCCCCCAACATCCCTCCCTATCTCTGTAACCTCCTCCAGCCCCCTACACCCCTCCCTATCTCTGTAACCTCCTCCAGCCCCCTACACCCCTCCCTATCTCTGTAACCTCCTCCAGCCCTCCTACACCCCTCCCTATCTCTGTAACCTCCTCCAGCCCCTACACCCCTCCCTATCTCTGTAACCTCCTCCAGCCCTCCTACACCCCTCCCTATCTCTGTAACCTCCTCCAGCCCCCTACACCCCTCCCTATCTCTGTAACCTCCTCCAGTCCCCCTACACCCCTCCCTATCTCTGTAACCTCCTCCAGCCCTCCTACACCCCTCCCTATCTCTGTAACCTCCTCCAGCCCCTACACCCCTCCCTATCTCTGTAACCTCCTCCAGCTCCTACACCCCTCCCTATCTCTGTAACCTCCTCCAGCCCCTACAACCCTTCCTATCTCTGTAACCTACTCCAGCCCCCTACACCGCTCCCTATCTCTGTAACCTCCTCCAGTCCCTACAACCCTCCCTATCTCTGTAACCTACTCCAGCCCCGACACCCCTCCCTATCTCTGTAACCACCTCCTGTCCCCTACACCCCTATCTCTGTAACCTCCTCCAGCCCCCTACAACCCTCTCTATCTTTATAACCTCCTCCAGCCCCCGACAATCCTCCCGATCTGTGTAACCTCCTCCAGTCCCCTACACCCCTCCCTATCTCTGTAACCTCCTCCAGCCCCGACAACCCTCCCTATCTCTGTAACCTCCTCCAGCCCCCTACACCCTTCACTATCTCTGTAACCTCCTCCAGCCCTCTCCAACCCTCTCGATCTCTATAACCCCCTCCAGCCCCTACACCCCTCCCTATCTCTGTAACCTCCTCCAGCCCCTACAATCCTCCCTATCTCTGTAACCTCCTCCAGCCGCTACACCCCTCCCTATCTCTGTAACCTCCTCCAGCCCCTACAACCCTCCCTATCTCTGTAACCTCCTCCAGCCCCTACAACCCTCCCTATCTCTGTAACCTCCTCCAGCCCCTACACCCCTCCCTATCTCTGTAACCTCCTCCAGCCCTACACCCCTCCCTATCTCTGTAACCTCCTCCAGCCCCTACAATCCTCCCTATCTCTGTAAGCTCCTCCAACCGCTACACCCCTCCCTATCTCTGTAACCTCCTCCAGCCCCTACAACCCTCCCTATCTCTGTAACCTCCTCCAGCCCCTACAACCCTCCCTATCTCTGTAACCTCCTCCAGCCCCCTACACCCCTCCCTATCTCTGTAACCTCCTCCAGCCCTACACCCCTCCCTATCTCTGTAACCTCCTCCAGTCCCCTACAACCCTCCCTATCTCTGTAACCTTCTCCAGCCCCGTACACCCCTCCCTATCTCTGTAACCTCCTCCAGCCCCCTACACCCCTCCCTATCTCTGTAACCTCCTCCAGTCCCTACACCCCTCCCTATCTCTGTAACCTCCTCCAGTCCCCTACAACCCTCCCTATCTCTGTAACCTCCTCCAGCCCCCTACAACCCTCCCTATCTCTGTAACCTTCTCCAGCCCCGTACACCCCTCCCTATCTCTGTAACCTCCTCCAGCCCCCTACACCCCTCCCTATCTCTGTAACCTCCTCCAGTCCCTACACCCCTCCCTATCTCTGTAACCTCCTCCAGTCCCCTACAACCCTCCCTATCTCTGTAACCTTCTCCAGCCACCTACACCCCTCCCTATCTCTGTAACCTACTCCAGCCCCCTACACCGCTCCCTATCTCTGTAACCTCCTCCAGTCCCCTACAACCCTCCCTATCTCTGTAACCTACTCCAGCCCCGACACCCCTCCCTATCTCTGTAACCACCTCCTGTCCCCTACACCCCTATCTCTGTAACCTCCTCCAGCCCCCTACAACCCTCTCTATCTCTATAACCTCCTCCAGCCCCCTACAATCCTCCCGATCTGTGTAACCTCCTCCAGTCCCCTACACCCCTCCCTATCTCTGTAAACTCCTCCAGCCCCCTACAACCCTCCCTATCTCTGTAACCTCCTCCAGCCCCCTGCAATCCTCCCTATCTCTGTAACCTCCTCCAGCCCCCCTACAACCCTCCCTATCTCTGTAACATAAGAACTAGGAGCAGGAGTTGGCCATCTGGCCCCTCGAGCCTGCTCCATCATTCAATGAGATCGTGGCTGATCTTTTGTGGACTCAGCTCCACTTTCCCGCCCGAACACCATAACCCTTAATCCCTTTATTCTTCAAAAAACTATCTATCTTTATCTTAAAAACACTTAATGAAGGAGCCTCTACTGCTTCACTGGGCAAGGAATTCCAGAGATTCACAACCCTTTGGGTGAAGGAGTTCCTCCTAAACTCAGTCCTAAATCTACTTCCCCTTATTTTGAGGCTATGTCCCCTAGTTCTGCTTTCCCCGACCAGTGGAAACAACCTGCCCGCATCTATCCTATCTATTCCCTTCATAATGTTTCCACAAGATCCCCCCCCGCATCCTTCTAAATTCCAACGCGTACAGTCCCAGTCTACTCAACCTCTCCTCGTAATCCAACCCCTTCAGCTCTGGGATTAACCGAGTGAATCTCCTCTGCACACCCTCCAGCGCCAGTGCGTCCTTTCTCAAGTAAGGAGACCAAAACTGAACACAATACTCCAGGTGTGGCCTCACTCACACCTTATACAATTTCAGCAGAACCTTAAACTCCATCCCTCTAGCAATGAAGGACAAAACTCCATTTACCTTCTTAATCACCTGCTGCACCTGTAAACCAACTTTTTGCGACTCATGCACTAGCACACCCAGGTCTCTCTGCACAGCGGCATGTTTTAATATTTTATCATTTAAATAATAATCCCTTTTGCTGTTATTTCGACCAAAATGGATAACCTCACATTCGTCAACATTGTCATCCTCCTCGACGGCCGGGACCTCACCTTGACCTCTTCCTGCCCTTCCTGTGGACATCCCGTTCACGCTCCTTTTTGATGCGATCTCGTTCTTTGTCCTTCCCGCGGTGTCGATCTCTGCAGGCCCCAACAAGATAAGGAAAATAATGCGGCTGGGCATCACCCCCAACCCCCCCCACCATCACTCCCAGTTGCGGCGGGAAGCAGTCCTGTGGCCGAATCCATAAACATTCCCGCGCACGAGTAACAGGCTCGAGGAGGGGGCTGAATGGGATCCTCCTGTTCCTGTGTAACAGACTCTGTGAGGGGGCTGAATGGGATCCTCCTGTTCCTGTGTAACAGGCTCGAGGAGGAGGCTGAATGGGATCCTCCAGTTCGTGTGTAACAGGCTCGAGGAGGGGGCTGAATGGAATCCTCCTGTTCCTGTGTAACAGGCTCGAGGAGGAGGAGGCTGAATGGGATCCTCCTGTTCCTGTGTAACAGGCTCGAGGAGGGGGCTGAATGGGACCCTCCTGTTCCTGTGTAACAGGCTCGAGGAGGGTCTGAATGGGACCCTCCTGTTCCTGTGTAACAGGCTCGAGGAGGGGGCTGAATGGGATCCTCCTGTTCCTGTGTAACAGGCTCGAGGAGGGGGCTGAATGGGATCACCCTGTTCCTGTGTAACAGGCTCGAGGAGGAGGCTGAATGGGATCCTCCTGTTCCTGTGTAATAGGCTCGAGGAGGGGGCTGAATGGGACCCTCCTGTTCCTGTGTAACAGGCTCGAGGAGGGGGCTGAATGGGACCCTCCTGTTCCTGTGTAACAGGCTCGAGGAGGGGGCTGAATGGGATCCTCCTGTCCCTGTGTAACAGGCTCGAGGAGGAGGTAGGGGCTGAATGTGATCCTCCCGTTCCTGTGTAACAGGCTCGAGGAGGAGGAGGAGGTGGCTGAATGGGATCCTCCTGTTCCTGTGTAACAGGCTCGAGGAGGAGGAGGGGGCTGAATGGGATCCTCCTGTTCCTGTGTAACAGGCTCGAGGAGGAGGCTGAATGGGATCCTCCTGTTCCTGTGTAACAGGCTGGAGGAGGGGGCTGAATGGGATCCTCCTGTTCCTGTGTAACAGGCTCGAGGAGGAGGAAGGGGCTGAATGGGATCCTCCTGTTCCTGTGTAACAGGCTGCTGGAGGAGGAGGGGGCTGAATGGGATCTTCCTGTTCTGTGTAACAGGCTCGAGGAGGTGGAGGGGGCTGAATGGGATCCTCCTGTTCCTGTGTAACAGGGCCGAGGAGGGGGCTGAATGGGATCCTCCTGTCCCTGTGTAACGGGCTCGAGGAGGGGGCTGAATCGGATCCTCCTCTTCCTGTGTAACAGGCTCGAGGAGGAGGGGGCTGAATGGGATCCTCCTGTTCCTGTGTAACAGGCTCGAGGAGGGGGCTGAATGGGATCCTCCTGTTCCTGTGTAACAGGCTGGAGGAGGGGGCTGAATGGGATCCTCCTGTTCCTGTGTAACAGGCTCGAGGAGGAGGAGGGGGCTGAATGGGATCCTCCTGTTCCTGTGTAACAGGCTCGAGGAGAAGGCTGAATGGGATCCTCCTGTTCTTGTGTAACAGGCTGGAGGAGGGGGCTGAATGGGATCCTCCTGTTCCTGTGTAACAGGCTCGAGGAGGAGGAGGGGGCTGAATGGGATCCTCCTGTTCCTGTGTAACAGGCTGCTGGAGGAGGAGGAGGCTGAATGGGATCTTCCTGTTCTGTGTAACAGGCTCGAGGATGGGGCTGAATGGGATCCTCCTGTTCCTGTGTAACAGGCCCGAGGAGGGGGCTGAATGGGATCCTCCTGTCCCTGTGTAACGGGCTCGAGGAGGGGGCTGAATCGGATCCTCCTCTTCCTGTGTAACAGGCTCGAGGAGGAGGGGGCTGAATGGGATCCTCCTGTTCCTGTGTAACAGGCTCGAGGAGGGGGCTGAATGGGATCATCCTGTTCCTGTGTAACAGGCTCGAGGAGGAGGCTGAATGGGATCCTCCTGTTCCTGTGTAATAGGCTCGAGGAGGGGGCTGAATGGGACCCTCCTGTTCCTGTGTAACAGGCTCGAGGAGGGGGCTGAATGGGACCCTCCTGTTCCTGTGTAACAGGCTCGAGGAGGGGGCTGAATGGGATCCTCCTGTCCCTGTGTAACAGGCTCGAGGAGGAGGAGGGGGCTGAATGTGATCCTCCTGTTCCTGTGTAACAGGCTCGAGGAGGAGGAGGAGGGGGCTGAATGGGATCCTCCTGTTCCTGTGTAACAGGCTCGAGGAGGGGGCTGAATGGGATCCTCCTGTTTCTGTGTAACAGGCTCGAGGAGGGGGCTGAATGGGATCCTCCTGTTCCTGTGTAACACGCTCGAGGAGGGAGCTGAATGGGATCCTCCTGTTCCTGTGTAACAGGCTCGAGGAGGGGGCTAAATGGGATCCTCCTGTTCCTGTGTAACAGGCTCGAGGAGGGGGCTGAATGGGATCCTCGTGTTCCTGTGTAACAGGCTCGAGGAGGGAGCTGAATGGGATCCTCCTGTTCCTGTGTAACAGACTCGAGGAACAGGAGGGGGCTGAATGGGATCCTCCTGTTCCTGTGTAACAGGCTCGAGGAGGAGGCTGAATGGGATCCTCCTGTTCGTGTGTAACAGGCTCGAGGAGGGGGCTGAATGGAATCCTCCTGTTCCTGTGTAACAGGCTCGAGGAGGAGGAGGCTGAATGGGATCCTCCTGTTCCTGTGTAACAGGCTCGAGGAGGGGGCTGAATGGGACCCTCCTGTTCCTGTGTAACAGGCTCGAGGAGGGGGCTGAATGGGACCCTCCTGTTCCTGTGTAACAGGCTCGAGGAGGGGGCTGAATGGGATCCTCCTGTCCCTGTGTAACAGGCTCGAGGAGGAGGAGGGGGCTGAATGTGATCCTCCTGTTCCTGTGTAACAGGCTCGAGGAGGAGGAGGAGGGGGCTGAATGTGATCCTCCTGTTCCTGTGTAACAGGCTCGAGGAGGAGGGGGCTGAATGTGATCCTCCTGTTCCTGTGTAACAGGCTGGAGGAGGGGGCTGAATGGGATCCTCCTGTTCCTGTGTAACAGGCTCGAGGAGGAGGAGGGGGCTGAATGGGATCCTCCTGTTCCTGTGTAACAGGCTCGAGGAGGAGGCTGAATGGGATCCTCCTGTTCCTGTGTAACAGGCTGGAGGAGGGGGCTGAATGGGATTCTCCTGTTCCTGTGTAACAGACTCGAGGAGGAGGAGGGGGCTGAATGGGATCCTCCTGTTCCTGTGTAACAGGCTGCTGGAGGAGGAGGAGGCTGAATGGGATCTTCCTGTTCTGTGTAACAGGCTCGAGGATGGGGCTGAATGGGATCCTCCTGTTCCTGTGTAACAGGCCCGAGGAGGGGGCTGAATGGGATCCTCCTGTCCCTGTGTAACGGGCTCGAGGAGGGGGCTGAATGGGATCCTCCTGTTCCTGTGTAACAGGCTCGAGGAGGAGGGGGTTGAATGGGATCCTCCTGTTCCTGTGGAACAGGCTCGAGGAGGGGGCTGAATGGGATCATCCTGTTCCTGTGTAACAGGCTCGAGGAGGAGGCTGAATGGGATCCTCCTGTTCCTGTGTAACAGGCTCGAGGAGGGGGCTGAATGGTACCCTCCTGTTCCTGTGTAACAGGCTCGAGGAGGGGGCTGAATGGGACCCTCCTGTTCCTGTGTAACAGGCTCGAGGAGGGGGCTGAATGGGATCCTCCTGTCCCTGTGTAACAGGCTCGAGGAGGAGGAGGGGGCTGAATGTGATCCTCCTGTTCCTGTGTAACAGGCTCGAGGAGGAGGAGGAGGGGGCTGAATGTGATCCTCCTGTTCCTGTGTAACAGGCTCGAGGAAGGGGCTGAATGGGATCCTCCTGTTCCTGTGTAACAGGTTCGAGGAGGGGGCTGAATGGGATCCTCCTGTTCCTGTGTAACAGGCTCGAGGAGGGGGCTGGATGGGATCCTCCTGTTCCTGTGTAACATGCTCGAGGAGGGGGCTGAATGGGATCCTCCTGTTCCTGTGTAACAGGCTCGAGGAGGGAGCTGAATGGAATCCTCCTGTTCCTGTGTAACAGATTCGAGGAGGAGGGGGCTGAATGGGATCCTCCTGTTCCTGTGTAACAGGCTCGAGGAGGGGGCTGAATGGGATCCTCCTGTTCCTGTGTAACAGTCTCGAGGAGGAGGGGGCTGAATGGGATCCTCCTGTTCCTGTGTAACAGACTCTATGAGGGGGCTGAATGGGATCCTCCTGTTCCTGTGTAACAGGCTCGAGGAGGGGGCTGAATGGGATCCTCCTGTTCCTGTGTAACACGCTCGAGGAGGGAGCTGAATGGGATCCTCCTGTTCCTGTGTAACAGGCTCGAGGGGGGGGGCTGAATGGGATCCTCCTGTTCCTGTGTAACAGGCTCGAGGAGGGAGCTGAATGGGATCCTCCTGTTCCCGTGTAACAGACTCGAGGAGGAGGAGGGGGCTGAATGGGATCCTCCTGTTCCTGTGTAACAGGCTCGAGGAGGGGGCTGAATGGGATCCTCCTCTTCCTGTGTAACAGGCTCGAGGAGGGAGCTGAATGGGATCCTCCTGTTCCTGTGTAACAGACTCGAGGAGGAGGAGGGGGCTGAATGGGATCCTCCTGTTCCTGTGTAACAGACTCTATGAGGGGGCTGAATGGGATCCTCCTGTTCGTGTGTAACAGGCTCGAGGAGGGGGCTGAATGGAATCCTCCTGTTCCTGTGTAACAGGCTCGAGGAGGAGGAGGCTGAATGGGATCCTCCTGTTCCTGTGTAACAGGCTCGAGGAGGGGGCTGAATGGGACCCTCCTGTTCCTGTGTAACAGGCTCGAGGAGGGGGCTGAATGGGACCCTCCTGTTCCTGTGTAACAGGCTCGAGGAGGGGGCTGAATGGGATCCTCCTGTCCCTGTGTAACAGGCTCGAGGAGGAGGAGGGGGCTGAATGTGATCCTCCTGTTCCTGTGTAACAGGCTCGAGGAGGAGGAGGAGGGGGCTGAATGTGATCCTCCTGTTCCTGTGTAACAGGCTCGAGGAGAAGGAGGAGGGGGCTGAATGTGATCCTCCTGTCCCTGTGTAACAGGCTCGAGGAGGGGGCTGAATGGGACCCTCCTGTTCCTGTGTAACAGGCTCGAGGAGGGGGCTGAATGGGATCCTCCTGTCCCTGTGTAACAGGCTCGAGGAGGAGGAGGGGGCTGAATGTGATCCTCCTGTTCCTGTGTAACAGGCTCGAGGAGGAGGAGGAGGGGGCTGAATGTGATCCTCCTGTTCCTGTGTAACAGGCTCGAGGAAGGGGCTGAATGGGATCCTCCTGTTCCTGTGCAACAGGTTCGAGGAGGGGGCTGAATGGGATCCTCCTGTTCCTGTGTAACAGGCTCGAGGAGGGGGCTGGATGGGATCCTCCTGTTCCTGTGTAACATGCTCGAGGAGGGGGCTGAATGGGATCCTCCTGTTCCTGTGTAACAGGCTCGAGGAGGGAGCTGAATGGGATCCTCCTGTTCCCGTGTAACAGACTCGAGGAGGAAGTGTGGGCTGAATGGGATCCTCCTGTTCCTGTGTAACAGGCTCGAGGAGGGGGCTGAATGGGATCCTCCTCTTCCTGTGTAACAGGCTCGAGGAGGGAGCTGAATGGGATCCTCCTGTTCCTGTGTAACAGACTCGAGGAGGAGGAGGGGGCTGAATGGGATCCTCCTGTTCCTGTGTAACAGACTCTATGAGGGGGCTGAATGGGATCCTCCTGTTCGTGTGTAACAGGCTCGAGGAGGGGGCTGAATGGAATCCTCCTGTTCCTGTGTAACAGGCTCGAGGAGGAGGAGGCTGAATGGGATCCTCCTGTTCCTGTGTAACAGGCTCGAGGAGGGGGCTGAATGGGACCCTCCTGTTCCTGTGTAACAGGCTCGAGGAGGGGGCTGAATGGGACCCTCCTGTTCCTGTGTAACAGGCTCGAGGAGGGGGCTGAATGGGATCCTCCTGTCCCTGTGTAACAGGCTCGAGGAGGAGGAGGGGGCTGAATGTGATCCTCCTGTTCCTGTGTAACAGGCTCGAGGAGGAGGAGGAGGGGGCTGAATGTGATCCTCCTGTTCCTCTGTAACAGGCTCGAGGAGGAGGAGGGGGCTGAATGGGATCCTCCTGTTCCTGTGTAACAGGCTCGAGGAGGGGGCTGAATGGGATCCTCCTGTTCCTGTGTAACAGGCTCGAGGAGGAGGAGGAGGCTGAATGGGATCCTCCTGTTCCCGTGTCACAGGCTCGAGGAGGAGGAGGGGGCTGAATGGGATCCTCCTGTTCCTGTGTAACAGTCTCGAGGAGGAGGACGGGGCTGAATGGGATCCTCCTGTTCCTGTGTAACAGGCTCGAGGAGGAGGAGGAGGCTGAATGGGATCCTCCTGTTCCTGTGTAACAGACTCTATGAGGGGGCTGAATGGGATCCTCCTGTTCCTGTGTAACAGGCTCGAGGAAGGGGCTGAATGGGATCCTCCTGTTCCTGTGTAACAGACTCTATGAGGGGGCTGAATGGGATCCTCCTGTTCCTGTGTAACAGGCTCGAGGAGGGGGCTGAATGGGATCCTCCTGTTCCTGTGTAACACGCTCGAGGAGGGAGCTGAATGGGATCCTCCTGTTCCTGTGTAACAGGCTCGAGGAGGGGGCTAAATGGGATCCTCCTGTTCCTGTGTAACAGGCTCGAGGAGGGGGCTGAATGGGATCCTCCTGTTCCTGTGTAACAGGCTCGAGGAGGGAGCTGAATGGGATCCTCCTGTTCCCGTGTAACAGACTCGAGGAGGAGGAGGGGGCTGAATGGGATCCTCCTGTTCCTGTGTAACAGGCTCGAGGAGGGGGCTGAATGGGATCCTCCTGTTCCTGTGTAACAGGCTCGAGGAGGGAGCTGAATGGGATCCTCCTGTTCCTGTGTAACAGACTCGAGGAGGAGGAGGGGGCTGAATGGGATCCTACTGTTCCTGTGTCACAGGCTCGAGGAGGAGGAGGGGGCTGAATGGGATGCTCCTGTTCCTGTGTAACAGACTCTATGAGGGGGCTGAATGGGATCCTCCTGTTTCTGTGTAACAGGTTCGAGGAGGGGGCTGAATGGGATCCTCCTGTTCCTGTGTAACACGCTCGAGGAGGGAGCTGAATGGGATCCTCCTGTTCCTGTGTAACAGGCTCGAGGAGGGGGCTAAATGGGATCCTCCTGTTCCTGTGTAACAGGCTCGAGGAGGGGGCTGAATGGGATCCTCCTGTTCCTGTGTAACAGGCTCGAGGAGGGAGCTGAAATGGGATCCTCCTGTTCCCGTGTAACAGACTCGAGGAGGAGGAGGGGGCTGAATGGGATCCTCCTGTTCCTTGTAACAGGCTCGAGGAGGGGGCTGAATGGGATCCTCCTGTTCCTGTGTAACAGGCTCGAGGAGGGAGCTGAATGGGATCCTCCTGTTCCTGTGTAACAGACTCGAGGAGGAGGAGGGGGCTGAATGGGATCCTCCTGTTCCTGTGTAACAGACTCTGTGAGGGGGCTGAATGGGATCCTCCTGTTCCTGTGTAACAGGCTCGAGGAGGAGGCTGAATGGGATCCTCCAGTTCGTGTGTAACAGGCTCGAGGAGGGGGCTGAATGGAATCCTCCTGTTCCTGTGTAACAGGCTCGAGGAGGAGGAGGCTGAATGGGATCCTCCTGTTCCTGTGTAACAGGCTCGAGGAGGGGGCTGAATGGGACCCTCCTGTTCCTGTGTAACAGGCTCGAGGAGGGGTCTGAATGGGACCCTCCTGTTCCTGTGTAACAGGCTCGAGGAGTGGGCTGAATGGGATCCTCCTGTTCCTGTGTAACAGGCTCGAGGAGGGGGCTGAATGGGATCATCCTGTTCCTGTGTAACAGGCTCGAGGAGGAGGCTGAATGGGATCCTTCTGTTCCTGTGTAATAGGCTCGAGGAGGGGGCTGAATGGGACCCTCCTGTTCCTGTGTAACAGGCTCGAGGAGGGGGCTGAATGGGACCCTCCTGTTCCTGTGTAACAGGCTCGAGGAGGGGGCTGAATGGGATCCTCCTGTCCCTGTGTAACAGGCTCGAGGAGGAGGTAGGGGCTGAATGTGATCCTCCCGTTCCTGTGTAACAGGCTCGAGGAGGAGGAGGAGGTGGCTGAATGGGATCCTCCTGTTCCTGTGTAACAGGCTCGAGGAGGAGGAGGGGGCTGAATGGGATCCTCCTGTTCCTGTGTAACAGGCTCGAGGAGGAGGCTGAATGGGATCCTCCTGTTCCTGTGTAACAGGCTGGAGGAGGGGGCTGAATGGGATCCTCCTGTTCCTGTGTAACAGGCTCGAGGAGGAGGAAGGGGCTGAATGGGATCCTCCTGTTCCTGTGTAACAGGCTGCTGGAGGAGGAGGGGGCTGAATGGGATCTTCCTGTTCTGTGTAACAGGCTCGAGGAGGTGGAGGGGGCTGAATGGGATCCTCCTGTTCCTGTGTAACAGGGCCGAGGAGGGGGCTGAATGGGATCCTCCTGTCCCTGTGTAACGGGCTCGAGGAGGGGGCTGAATCGGATCCTCCTCTTCCTGTGTAACAGGCTCGAGGAGGAGGGGGCTAAATGGGATCCTCCTGTTCCTGTGTAACAGGCTCGAGGAGGGGGCTGAATGGGATCCTCCTGTTCCTGTGTAACAGGCTGGAGGAGGGGGCTGAATGGGATCCTCCTGTTCCTGTGTAACAGGCTCGAGGAGGAGGAGGGGGCTGAATGGGATCCTCCTGTTCCTGTGTAACAGGCTCGAGGAGAAGGCTGAATGGGATCCTCCTGTTCCTGTGTAACAGGCTGGAGGAGGGGGCTGAATGGGATCCTCCTGTTCCTGTGTAACAGGCTCGAGGAGGAGGAGGGGGCTGAATGGGATCCTCCTGTTCCTGTGTAACAGGCTGCTGGAGGAGGAGGAGGCTGAATGGGATCTTCCTGTTCTGTGTAACAGGCTCGAGGATGGGGCTGAATGGGATCCTCCTGTTCCTGTGTAACAGGCCCGAGGAGGGGGCTGAATGGGATCCTCCTGTCCCTGTGTAACGGGCTCGAGGAGGGGGCTGAATCGGATCCTCCTCTT
The DNA here is from genome assembly GCF_047496885.1 of Scyliorhinus torazame. Classification (NCBI taxonomy): domain Eukaryota; kingdom Metazoa; phylum Chordata; class Chondrichthyes; order Carcharhiniformes; family Scyliorhinidae; genus Scyliorhinus; species Scyliorhinus torazame. The sequence goes on from NC_092738.1 coordinate 3,241,674, forward strand.
CCTGTGTAACAGGCTCGAGGAGGAGGGGGCTGAATGGGATCCTCCTGTTCCTGTGTAACAGGCTCGAGGAGGAGGAGGGGCTGAATGGGATCCTCCTGTTCCTGTGTAACAGGCTCGAGGAGGGGGCTGAATGGGATCATCCTGTTCCTGTGTAACAGGCTCGAGGAGGAGGCTGAATGGGATCCTCCTGTTCCTGTGTAATAGGCTCGAGGAGGGGGCTGAATGGGACCCTCCTGTTCCTGTGTAACAGGCTCGAGGAGGGGGGTGAATGGGATCCTCCTGTTCCTGTGTAACAGGCTCGAGGAGGGGGCTGAATGGGATCCTCCTGTCCATGTGTAACAGGCTCGAGGAGGAGGAGGGGGCTGAATGTGATCCTCCTGTTCCTGTGTAACAGGCTCGAGGAGGAGGAGGAGGGGGCTGAATGGGATCCTCCTGTTCCTGTGTAACAGACTCGAGGAGGAGGAGGGGGCTGAATGGGATCCTCCTGTTCCTGTGTAACAGGCTGCTGGAGGAGGAGGAGGCTGAATGGGATCTTCCTGTTCTGTGTAACAGGCTCGAGGAGGGGGCTGAATGGGATCCTCCTGTTCCTGTGTAACAGGCTCGAGGAGGGGGCTGAATGGGATCCTCCTGTTCCTGTGTAACACGCTCGAGGAGGGAGCTGAATGGGATCCTCCTGTTCCTGTGTAACAGGCTCGAGGAGGGGGCTAAATGGGATCCTCCTGTTCCTGTGTAACAGGCTCGAGGAGGGGGCTGAATGGGATCCTCCTGTTCCTGTGTAACAGGCTCGAGGAGGGAGCTGAATGGGATCCTCCTCTTCCTGTGTAACAGACTCGAGGAACAGGAGGGGGCTGAATGGGATCCTCCTGTTCCTGTGTAACAGGCTCGAGGAGGAGGCTGAATGGGATCCTCCTGTTCATGTGTAACAGGCTCGAGGAGGGGGCTGAATGGAATCCTCCTGTTCCTGTGTAACAGGCTCGAGGAGGAGGAGGCTGAATGGGATCCTCCTGTTCCTGTGTAACAGGCTCGAGGAGGGGGCTGAATGGGACCCTCCTGTTCCTGTGTAACAGGCTCGAGGAGGGGGCTGAATGGGATCCTCCTGTTCCTGTGTAACAGGCTCGAGGAGGGAGCTGAATGGGATCCTCCTCTTCCTGTGTAACAGACTCGAGGAACAGGAGGGGGCTGAATGGGATCCTCCTGTTCCTGTGTAACAGGCTCGAGGAGGAGGCTGAATGGGATCCTCCTGTTCATGTGTAACAGGCTCGAGGAGGGGGCTGAATGGAATCCTCCTGTTCCTGTGTAACAGGCTCGAGGAGGAGGAGGCTGAATGGGATCCTCCTGTTCCTGTGTAACAGGCTCGAGGAGGGGGCTGAATGGGACCCTCCTGTTCCTGTGTAACAGGCTCGAGGAGGGGGCTGAATGGGACCCTCCTGTTCCTGTGTAACAGGCTCGAGGAGGGGGCTGAATGGGATCCTCCTGTCCCTGTGTAACAGGCTCGAGGAGGAGGAGGGGGCTGAATGTGATCCTCCTGTTCCTGTGTAACAGGCTCGAGGAGGAGGAGGAGGGGGCTGAATGTGATCCTCCTGTTCCTGTGTAACAGGCTCGAGGAGGAGGGGGCTGAATGTGATCCTCCTGTTCCTGTGTAACAGGCTGGAGGAGGGGGCTGAATGGGATCCTCCTGTTCCTGTGTAACAGGCTCGAGGAGGAGGAGGGGGCTGAATGGGATCCTCCTGTTCCTGTGTAACAGGCTCGAGGAGGAGGCTGAATGGGATCCTCCTGTTCCTGTGTAACAGGCTGGAGGAGGGGGCTGAATGGGATTCTCCTGTTCCTGTGTAACAGACTCGAGGAGGAGGAGGGGGCTGAATGGGATCCTCCTGTTCCTGTGTAACAGGCTGCTGGAGGAGGAGGAGGCTGAATGGGATCTTCCTGTTCTGTGTAACAGGCTCGAGGATGGGGCTGAATGAGATCCTCCTGTTCCTGTGTAACAGGCCCGAGGAGGGGGCTGAATGGGATCCTCCTGTCCCTGTGTAACGGGCTCGAGGAGGGGGCTGAATGGGATCCTCCTGTTCCTGTGTAACAGGCTCGAGGAGGAGGGGGTTGAATGGGATCCTCCTGTTCCTGTGGAACAGGCTCGAGGAGGGGGCTGAATGGGATCATCCTGTTCCTGTGTAACAGGCTCGAGGAGGAGGCTGAATGGGATCCTCCTGTTCCTGTGTAACAAGCTCGAGGAGGGGGCTGAATGGTACCCTCCTGTTCCTGTGTAACAGGCTCGAGGAGGGGGCTGAATGGGACCCTCCTGTTCCTGTGTAACAGGCTCGAGGAGGGGGCTGAATGGGATCCTCCTGTCCCTGTGTAACAGGCTCGAGGAGGAGGAGGGGGCTGAATGTGATCCTCCTGTTCCTGTGTAACAGGCTCGAGGAGGAGGAGGAGGGGGCTGAATGTGATCCTCCTGTTCCTGTGTAACAGGCTCGAGGAAGGGGCTGAATGGGATCCTCCTGTTCCTGTGTAACAGGTTCGAGGAGGGGGCTGAATGGGATCCTCCTGTTCCTGTGTAACAGGCTCGAGGAGGGGGCTGGATGGGATCCTCCTGTTCCTGTGTAACATGCTCGAGGAGGGGGCTGAATGAGATCCTCCTGTTCCTGTGTAACAGGCTCGAGGAGGGAGCTGAATGGAATCCTCCTGTTCCTGTGTAACAGATTCGAGGAGGAGGCTGAATGGGATCCTCCTGTTCCTGTGTAACAGGCTCGAGGAGGGGGCTGAATAGTATCCTCCTGTTCCTGTGTAACAGGCTCGAGGAGGAGGAGGGGGCTGAATGGGATCCTCCTGTTCCTGTGAAACAGGCTCGAGGAGGGGGCTGAATGGGATCCTCCTGTTCCTGTGTAACAGGCTCGAGGAGGGGGCTGAATGGGATCCTCCTGTTCCTGTGTAACAGTCTCGAGGAGGAGGGGGCTGAATGGGATCCTCCTGTTCCTGTGTAACAGACTCTATGAGGGGGCTGAATGGGATCCTCCTGTTCCTGTGTAACAGGCTCGAGGAGGGGGCTGAATGGGATCCTCCTGTTCCTGTGTAACAGGCTCGAGGAGGGGGCTGAATGGGATCCTCCTGTTCCTGTGTAACAGGCTCGAGGAGGAGGCTGAATGGGATCCTCCTGTTCCTGTGTAACACGCTCGAGGAGGGAGCTGAATGGGATCCTCCTGTTCCTGTGTAACAGGCTCGAGGAGGGGGCTGAATGGGATCCTCCTGTTCCTGTGTAACAGTCTCGAGGAGGAGGGGGCTGAATGGGATCCTCCTGTTCCTGTGTAACAGACTCTATGAGGGGGCTGAATGGGATCCTCCTGTTCCTGTGTAACAGGCTCGAGGAGGGGGCTGAATGGGATCCTCCTGTTCCTGTGTAACAGGCTCGAGGAGGGGGCTGAATGGGATCCTCCTGTTCCTGTGTAACAGGCTCGAGGAGGAGGCTGAATGGGATCCTCCTGTTCCTGTGTAACACGCTCGAGGAGGGAGCTGAATGGGATCCTCCTGTTCCTGTGTAACAGGCTCGAGGAGGGGGCTGAATGGGATCCTCCTGTTCCTGTGTAACAGGCTCGAGGAGGGAGCTGAATGGGATCCTCCTGTTCCCGTGTAACAGACTCGAGGAGGAGGAGGGGGCTGAATGGGATCCTCCTGTTCCTGTGTAACAGGCTCGAGGAGGGGGCTGAATGGGATCCTCCTCTTCCTGTGTAACAGGCTCGAGGAGGGAGCTGAATGGGATCCTCCTGTTCCTGTGTAACAGACTCGAGGAGGAGGAGGGGGCTGAATGGGATCCTCCTGTTCCTGTGTAACAGACTCTATGAGGGGGCTGAATGGGATCCTCCTGTTCGTGTGTAACAGGCTCGAGGAGGGGGCTGAATGGAATCCTCCTGTTCCTGTGTAACAGGCTCGAGGAGGAGGAGGCTGAATGGGATCCTCCTGTTCCTGTGTAACAGGCTCGAGGAGGGGGCTGAATGGGACCCTCCTGTTCCTGTGTAACAGGCTCGAGGAGGGGGCTGAATGGGACCCTCCTGTTCCTGTGTAACAGGCTCGAGGAGGGGGCTGAATGGGATCCTCCTGTCCCTGTGTAACAGGCTCGAGGAGGAGGAGGGGGCTGAATGTGATCCTCCTGTTCCTGTGTAACAGGCTCGAGGAGGAGGAGGAGGGGGCTGAATGTGATCCTCCTGTTCCTGTGTAACAGGCTCGAGGAGGAGGAGGAGGGGGCTGAATGTGATCCTCCTGTCCCTGTGTAACAGGCTCGAGGAGGGGGCTGAATGGGACCCTCCTGTTCCTGTGTAACAGGCTCGAGGAGGGGGCTGAATGGGATCCTCCTGTCCCTGTGTAACAGGCTCGAGGAGGAGGAGGGGGCTGAATGTGATCCTCCTGTTCCTGTGTAACAGGCTCGAGGAGGAGGAGGAGGGGGCTGAATGTGATCCTCCTGTTCCTGTGTAACAGGCTCGAGGAAGGGGCTGAATGGGATCCTCCTGTTCCTGTGTAACAGGTTCGAGGAGGGGGCTGAATGGGATCCTCCTGTTCCTGTGTAACAGGCTCGAGGAGGGGGCTGGATGGGATCCTCCTGTTCCTGTGTAACATGCTCGAGGAGGGGGCTGAATGGGATCCTCCTGTTCCTGTGTAACAGGCTCGAGGAGGGAGCTGAATGGGATCCTCCTGTTCCCGTGTAACAGACTCGAGGAGGAAGAGTGGGCTGAATGGGATCCTCCTGTTCCTGTGTAACAGGCTCGAGGAGGGGGCTGAATGGGATCCTCCTCTTCCTGTGTAACAGGCTCGAGGAGGGAGCTGAATGGGATCCTCCTGTTCCTGTGTAACAGACTCGAGGAGGAGGAGGGGGCTGAATGGGATCCTCCTGTTCCTGTGTAACAGACTCTATGAGGGGGCTGAATGGGATCCTCCTGTTCGTGTGTAACAGGCTCGAGGAGGGGGCTGAATGGAATCCTCCTGTTCCTGTGTAACAGGCTCGAGGAGGAGGAGGCTGAATGGGATCCTCCTGTTCCTGTGTAACAGGCTCGAGGAGGGGGCTGAATGGGACCCTCCTGTTCCTGTGTAACAGGCTCGAGGAGGGGGCTGAATGGGACCCTCCTGTTCCTGTGTAACAGGCTCGAGGAGGGGGCTGAATGGGATCCTCCTGTCCCTGTGTAACAGGCTCGAGGAGGAGGAGGGGGCTGAATGTGATCCTCCTGTTCCTGTGTAACAGGCTCGAGGAGGAGGAGGAGGGGGCTGAATGTGATCCTCCTGTTCCTCTGTAACAGGCTCGAGGAGGAGGAGGAGGGGGCTGAATGTGATCCTCCTGTCCCTGTGTAACAGGCTCGAGGAGGAGGGGCTGAATGTGATCCTCCTGTTCCTGTGTAACAGGCTGGAGGAGGGGGCTGAATGGGATCCTCCTGTTCCTGTGTAACAGGCTCGAGGAGGAGGAGGGGGCTGAATGGGATCCTCCTGTTCCTGTGTAACAGGCTCGAGGAGGGGGCTGAATGGGATCCTCCTGTTCCTGTGTAACAGGCTCGAGGAGGAGGAGGAGGCTGAATGGGATCCTCCTGTTCCCGTGTCACAGGCTCGAGGAGGAGGAGGGGGCTGAATGGGATCCTCCTGTTCCTGTGTAACAGTCTCGAGGAGGAGGACGGGGCTGAATGGGATCCTCCTGTTCCTGTGTAACAGGCTCGAGGAGGAGGAGGAGGCTGAATGGGATCCTCCTGTTCCTGTGTAACAGACTCTATGAGGGGGCTGAATGGGATCCTCCTGTTCCTGTGTAACAGGCTCGAGGAGGGGGCTGAATGGGATCCTCCTGTTCCTGTGTAACAGACTCTATGAGGGGGCTGAATGGGATCCTCCTGTTCCTGTGTAACAGGCTCGAGGAGGGGGCTGAATGGGATCCTCCTGTTCCTGTGTAACACGCTCGAGGAGGGAGCTGAATGGGATCCTCCTGTTCCTGTGTAACAGGCTCGAGGAGGGGGCTAAATGGGATCCTCCTGTTCCTGTGTAACAGGCTCGAGGAGGGGGCTGAATGGGATCCTCCTGTTCCTGTGTAACAGGCTCGAGGAGGGAGCTGAATGGGATCCTCCTGTTCCCGTGTAACAGACTCGAGGAGGAGGAGGGGGCTGAATGGGATCCTCCTGTTCCTGTGTAACAGGCTCGAGGAGGGGGCTGAATGGGATCCTCCTGTTCCTGTGTAACAGGCTCGAGGAGGGAGCTGAATGGGATCCTCCTGTTCCTGTGTAACAGACTCGAGGAGGAGGAGGGGGCTGAAAGGGATCCTCCTGTTCCTGTGTAACAGACTCTGTGAGGGGGCTGAATGGGATCCTCCTGTTCCTGTGTAACAGGCTCGAGGAGGAGGCTGAATGGGATCCTCCTGTTCGTGTGTAACAGGCTCGAGGAGGGGGCTGAATGGAATCCTCCTGTTCCTGTGTAACAGGCTCGAGGAGGAGGAGGCTGAATGGGATCCTCCTGTTCCTGTGTAACAGGCTCGAGGAGGGGGCTGAATGGGACCCTCCTGTTCCTGTGTAACAGGCTCGAGGAGGGGGCTCAATGGGACCCTCCTGTTCCTGTGTAACAGGCTCGAGGAGGGGGCTGAATGGGATCCTCCTGTCCCTGTGTAACAGGCTCGAGGAGGAAGTAGGGGCTGAATGTGATCCTCCCGTTCCTGTGTTACAGGCTCGAGGAGGAGGAGGAGGTGGCTGAATGGGATCCTCCTGTTCCTGTGTAACAGGCTCGAGGAGGGGGCTGAATGGGATCCTCCTGTCCCTGTGTAACAGGCTCGAGGAGGAGGAGGGGGCTGAATGTGATCCTCCTGTTCCTGTGTAACAGGCTCGAGGAGGAGGAGGAGGGGGCTGAATGGGATCCTCCTGTTCCTGTGTAACAGGCTCGAGGAGGGAGCTGAATGGGATCCTCCTGTTCCTGTGTAACAGGCTCGAGGATGGAGCTGAATGGGATCCTCCTGTTCCTGTGTAACACGCTCGAGGAGGGAGCTGAATGGGATCCTCCTGTTCCTGTGTAACAGGCTCGAGGAGGGGGCTAAATGGGATCCTCCTGTTCCTGTGTAACAGGCTCGAGGAGGGGGCTGAATGGGATCCTCCTGTTCCTGTGTAACAGGCTCGAGGAGGGAGCTGAATGGGATCCTCCTGTTCCCGTGTAACAGACTCGAGGAGGAGGAGGGGGCTGAATGGGATCCTCCTGTTCCTGTGTAACAGGCTCGAGGAGGGGGCTGAATGGGATCCTCCTCTTCCTGTGTAACAGGCTCGAGGAGGGAGCTGAATGGGATCCTCCTGTTCCTGTGTAACAGACTCGAGGAACAGGAGGGGGCTGAATGGGATCCTCCTGTTCCTGTGTAACAGGCTCGAGGAGGAGGAGGCTGAATGGGATCCTCCTGTTCCTGTGTAACAGGCTCGAGGAGGGGGCTGAATGGGACCCTCCTGTTCCTGTGTAACAGGCTCGAGGAGGGGGCTGAATGGGACCCTCCTGTTCCTGTGTAACAGGCTCGAGGAGGGGGCTGAATGGGATCCTCCTGTCCCTGTGTAACAGGCTCGAGGAGGAGGAGGGGGCTGAATGTGATCCTCCTGTTCCTGTGTAACAGGCTCGAGGAGGAGGAGGAGGGGGCTGAATGTGATCCTCCTGTTCCTGTGTAACAGGCTCGAGGAGGAGGGGGCTGAATGTGATCCTCCTGTTCCTGTGTAACAGGCTGGAGGAGGGGGCTGAATGGGATCCTCCTGTTCCTGTGTAACAGGCTCGAGGAGGAGGAGGGGGCTGAATGGGATCCTCCTGTTCCTGTGTAACAGGCTCGAGGAGGAGGCTGAATGGGATCCTCCTGTTCCTGTGTAACAGGCTGGAGGAGGGGGCTGAATGGGATCCTCCTGTTCCTGTGTAACAGACTCGAGGAGGAGGAGGGGGCTGAATGGGATCCTCCTGTTCCTGTGTAACAGGCTGCTGGAGGAGGAGGAGGCTGAATGGGATCTTCCTGTTCTGTGTAACAGGCTCGAGGATGGGGCTGAATGGGATCCTCCTGTTCCTGTGTAACAGGCCCGAGGAGGGGGCTGAATGGGATCCTCCTGTCCCTGTGTAACGGGCTCGAGGAGGGGGCTGAATGGGATCCTCCTGTTCCTGTGTAACAGGCTCGAGGAGGAGGGGGCTGAATGGGATCCTCCTGTTCCTGTGGAACAGGCTCGAGGAGGGGGCTGAATGGGATCATCCTGTTCCTGTGTAACAGGCTCGAGGAGGAGGCTGAATGGGATCCTCCTGTTCCTGTGTAACAGGCTCGAGGAGGGGGCTGAATGGTACCCTCCTGTTCCTGTGTAACAGGCTCGAGGAGGGGGCTGAATGGGACCCTCCTGTTCCTGTGTAACAGGCTCGAGGAGGGGGCTGAATGGGATCCTCCTGTCCCTGTGTAACAGGCTCGAGGAGGAGGAGGGGGCTGAATGTGATCCTCCTGTTCCTGTGTAACAGGCTCGAGGAGGAGGAGGAGGGGGCTGAATGTGATCCTCCTGTTCCTGTGTAACAGGCTCGAGGAAGGGGCTGAATGGGATCCTCCTGTTCCTGTGTAACAGGCTCGAGGAGGGGGCTGGATGGGATCCTCCTGTTCCTGTGTAACATGCTCGAGGAGGGGGCTGAATGGGATCCTCCTGTTCCTGTGTAACAGGCTCGAGGAGGGGGCTGAATGGGATCCTCCTGTTCCTGTGTAACAGACTCTATGAGGGGGCTGAATGGGATCCTCCTGTTCCTGTGTAACAGGCTCGAGGAGGGGGCTGAATGGGATCCTCCTGTTCCTGTGTAACACGCTCGAGGAGGGAGCTGAATGGGATCCTCCTGTTCCTGTGTAACAGGCTCGAGGAGGGGGCTAAATGGGATCCTCCTGTTCCTGTTTAACAGGCTCGAGGGGGGGGGGCTGAATGGGATCCTCCTGTTCCTGTGTAACAGGCTCGAGGAGGGAGCTGAATGGGATCCTCCTGTTCCTGTGTAACAGGCTCGAGGAGGGGGCTGAATGGGATCCTCCTCTTCCTGTGTAACAGGCTCGAGGAGGGAGCTGAATGGGATCCTCCTGTTCCTGTGTAACAGACTCGAGGAGGAGGAGGGGGCTGAATGGGATCCTCCTGTTCCTGTGTAACAGACTCTATGAGGGGGCTGAATGGGATCCTCCTGTTCGTGTGTAACAGGCTCGAGGAGGGGGCTGAATGGAATCCTCCTGTTCCTGTGTAACAGGCTCGAGGAGGAGGAGGCTGAATGGGATCCTCCTGTTCCTGTGTAACAGGCTCGAGGAGGGGGCTGAATGGGACCCTCCTGTTCCTGTGTAACAGGCTCGAGGAGGGGGCTGAATGGGACCCTCCTGTTCCTGTGTAACAGGCTCGAGGAGGGGGCTGAATGGGATCCTCCTGTCCCTGTGTAACAGGCTCGAGGAGGAGGAGGGGGCTGAATGTGATCCTCCTGTTCCTGTGTAACAGGCTCGAGGAGGAGGAGGAGGCTGAATGTGATCCTCCTGTTCCTGTGTAACAGGCTCGAGGAGGAGGAGGAGGGGGCTGAATGTGATCCTCCTGTTCCTGTGTAACAGGCTCGAGGAGGGGGCTGAATGTGATCCTCCTGTTCCTGTGTAACAGGCTCGAGGAGGAGGAGGGGGCTGAATGTGATCCTCCTGTTCCTGTGTAACAGGCTCGAGGAGGAGGAGGAGGGGGCTGAATGTGATCCTCCTGTTCCTGTGTAACAGGCTCGAGGAAGGGGCTGAATGGGATCCTCCTGTTCCTGTGTAACATGCTCGAGGAGGAGGAGGGGGCTGAATGGGATCCTCCTGTTCCTGTGTAACAGTCTCGAGGAGGAGGAGGGGGCTGAATGGGATCCTCCTGTTCCTGTGTAACAGGCTCGAGGAGGGGGCTGGATGGGATCCTCCTGTTCCTGTGTAACAGGCTCGAGGAGGGAGCTGAATGGGATCCTCCTGTTCCTGTGTAACAGTCTCGAGGAGGGGGCTGAATGGGATCCTCCTGTTCCTGTGTAACAGGCTCGAGGAGGGAGCTGAATGGGATCCTCCTCTTCCTGTGTAACAGGCTCGAGGAGGGGGCTGAATGGGATCCTCCTGTTCCTGTGTAACAGGCTCGAGGAGGGGGCTGAATGGGATCCTCCTGTTCCTGTGTAACAGGCTCGAGGAGGGGGCTGAATGGGATCCTCCTCTTCCTGTGTAACAGGCTCGAGGAGGGAGCTGAATGGGATCCTCCTGTTCCTGTGTAACAGACTCGAGGAGGAGGAGGGGGCTGAATGGGATCCTCCTGTTCCTGTGTAACAGACTCTATGAGGGGGCTGAATGGGATCCTCCTGTTCGTGTGTAACAGGCTCGAGGAGGGGGCTGAATGGAATCCTCCTGTTCCTGTGTAACAGGCTCGAGGAGGAGGAGGCTGAATGGGATCCTCCTGTTCCTGTGTAACAGGCTCGAGGAGGGGGCTGAATGGGACCCTCCTGTTCCTGTGTAACAGGCTCGAGGAGGGGGCTGAATGGGACCCTCCTGTTCCTGTGTAACAGGCTCGAGGAGGGGGCTGAATGGGATCCTCCTGTCCCTGTGTAACAGGCTCGAGGAGGAGGAGGGGGCTGAATGTGATCCTCCTGTTCCTGTGTAACAGGCTCGAGGAGGAGGAGGAGGGGGCTGAATGTGATCCTCCTGTTCCTCTGTAACAGGCTCGAGGAGGAGGAGGAGGGGGCTGAATGTGATCCTCCTGTTCCTCTGTAACAGGCTCGAGGAGGAGGGGCTGAATGTGATCCTCCTGTTCCTGTGTAACAGGCTGGAGGAGGGGGCTGAATGGGATCCTCCTATTCCTGTGTAACAGGCTCGAGGAGGAGGAGGGGGCTGAATGGGATCCTCCTGTTCCTGTGTAACAGGCTCGAGGAGGGGGCTGAATGGGATCCTCCTGTTCCTGTGTAACAGGCTCGAGGAGGAGGAGGAGGCTGAATGGGATCCTCCTGTTCCCGTGTCACAGGCTCGAGGAGGAGGAGGGGGCTGAATGGGATCCTCCTGTTCCTGTGTAACAGTCTCGAGGAGGAGGACGGGGCTGAATGGGATCCTCCTGTTCCTGTGTAACAGGCTCGAGGAGGAGGAGGAGGCTGAATGGGATCCTCCTGTTCCTGTGAAACAGTCTCGAGGAGGAGGACGGGGCTGAATGGGATCCTCCTGTTCCTGTGTAACAGGCTCGAGGAGGAGGAGGGGGCTGAATGGGATCCTCCTGTTCCTGTGTTACAGACTCTATGAGGGGGCTGAATGGGATCCTCCTGTTCCTGTGTAACAGGCTCGAGGAGGGGGCTGAATGGGATCCTCCTGTTCCTGTGTAACAGACTCTATGAGGGGGCTGAATGGGATCCTCCTGTTCCTGTGTAACAGGCTCGAGGAGGGGGCTGAATGGGATCCTCCTGTTCCTGTGTAACACGCTCGAGGAGGGAGCTGAATGGGATCCTCCTGTTCCTGTGTAACAGGCTCGAGGAGGGGGCTAAATGGGATCCTCCTGTTCCTGTGTAACAGGCTCGAGGAGGGGGCTGAATGGGATCCTCCTGTTCCTGTGTAACAGGCTCGAGGAGGGAGCTGAATGGGATCCTCCTGTTCCCGTGTAACAGACTCGAGGAGGAGGAGGGGGCTGAATGGGATCCTCCTGTTCCTGTGTAACAGGCTCGAGGAGGGGGCTGAATGGGATCCTCCTGTTCCTGTGTAACAGGCTCGAGGAGGGAGCTGAATGGGATCCTCCTGTTCCTGTGTAACAGACTCGAGGAGGAGGAGGGGGCTGAAAGGGATCCTCCTGTTCCTGTGTAACAGACTCTGTGAGGGGGCTGAATGGGATCCTCCTGTTCCTGTGTAACAGGCTCGAGGAGGAGGCTGAATGGGATCCTCCTGTTCGTGTGTAACAGGCTCGAGGAGGGGGCTGAATGGAATCCTCCTGTTCCTGTGTAACAGGCTCGAGGAGGAGGAGGCTGAATGGGATCCTCCTGTTCCTGTGTAACAGGCTCGAGGAGGGGGCTGAATGGGACCCTCCTGTTCCTGTGTAACAGGCTCGAGGAGGGGGCTCAATGGGACCCTCCTGTTCCTGTGTAACAGGCTCGAGGAGGGGGCTGAACGGGATCCTCCTGTCCCTGTGTAACAGGCTCGAGGAGGAGGTAGGGGCTGAATGTGATCCTCCCGTTCCTGTGTTACAGGCTCGAGGAGGAGGAGGAGGTGGCTGAATGGGATCCTCCTGTTCCTGTGTAACAGGCTCGAGGAGGAGGAGGGGGCTGAATGGGATCCTCCTGTTCCTGTGTAACAGGCTCGAGGAGGAGGCTGAATGGGATCCTCCTGTTCCTGTGTAACAGGCTGGAGGAGGGGGCTGAATGGGATCCTCCTGTTCCTGTGTAACAGGCTGGAGGAGGGGGCTGAATGGGATCCTCCTGTTCCTGTGTAACAGGCTGCTGGAGGAGGAGGGGGCTGAATGGGATCTTCCTGTTCTGTGTAACAGGCTCGAGGATGGGGCTGAATGGGATCCTCCTGTTCCTGTGTAACAGGCCCGAGGAGGGGGCTGAATGGGATCCTCCTGTCCCTGTGTAACGGGCTCGAGGAGGGGGCTGAATCGGATCCTCCTCTTCCTGTGTAACAGGCTCGAGGAGGAGGGGGCTGAATGGGATCCTCCTGTTCCTGTGTAACAGGCTCGAGGAGGGGGCTGAATGGAATCCTCCTGTTCCTGTGTAACAGGCTGGAGGAGGGGGCTGAATGGGATCCTCCTGTTCCTGTGTAACAGGCTCGAGGAGGAGGAGGGGGCTGAATGGGATCCTCCTGTTCCTGTGTAACAGGCTCGAGGAGGAGGCTGAATGGGATCCTCCTGTTCCTGTGTAACTGGCTGGAGGAGGGGGCTGAATGGGATCCTCCTGTTCCTGTGTAACAGGCTCGAGGAGGAGGAGGGGGCTGAATGGGATCCTCCTGTTCCTGTGTAACAGGCTGCTGGAGGAGGAGGAGGCTGAATGGGATCTTCCTGTTCTGTGTAACAGGCTCGAGGAGGGGGCTGAATGGGATCCTCCTGTTCCTGTGTAACAGGCCCGAGGAGGGGGCTGAATGGGATCCTCCTGTTCCTGTGTAACAGGCTCGAGGAGGGGGCTGAATGGGATCCTCCTGTCCCTGTGTAACAGGCTCGAGGAGGAGGAGGGGGCTGAATGTGATCCTCCTGTTCCTGTGTAACAGGCTCGAGGAGGAGGAGGAGGCTGAATGGGATCCTCCTGTTACTGTGTAACCGGCTCGAGGAGGGGGCTGAATGTGATCCTCCTGTTCCTGTGTAACAGGCTCGAGGAAGGGGCTGAATGGGATCCTCCTGTTCCTGTGTAACAGACTCTATGAGGGGGCTGAATGGGATCCTCCTGTTCCTGTGTAACAGGCTCGAGGAGGGGGCTGAATGGGATCCTCCTGTTCCTGTGTAACAGGCTCGAGGAGGGGGCTGAATGGGATCCTCCTGTTCCTGTGTAACAGACTCTATGAGGGGGCTGAATGGGATCCTCCTGTCCCTGTGTAACGGGCTCGAGGAGGGGGCTGAATCGGATCCTCCTCTTCCTGTGTAACAGGCCCGAGGAGGGGGCTGAATGGGATCCTCCTGTCCCTGTGTAACGGGCTCGAGGAGGGGGCTGAATCGGATCCTCCTCTTCCTGTGTAACAGGCTCGAGGAGGAGGGGGCTGAATGGGATCTTCCTGTTCTGTGTAACAGGCTCGAGGATGGGGCTGAATGGGATCCTCCTGTTCCTGTGTAACAGGCCCGAGGAGGGGGCTGAATGGGATCCTCCTGTCCCTGTGTAACGGGCTCGAGGAGGGGGCTGAATCGGATCCTCCTCTTCCTGTGTAACAGGCTCGAGGAGGAGGGGGCTGAATGGGATCCTCCTGTTCCTGTGTAACAGGCTCGAGGAGGGGGCTGAATGGGATCATCCTGTTCCTGTGTAACAGGCTCGAGGAGGAGGCTGAATGGGATCCTCCTGTTCCTGTGTAACAGGCTCGAGGAGGGGGCTAAATGGGATCCTCCTGTTCCTGTGTAACAGGCTCGAGGGGGGGGCTGAATGGGATCCTCCTGTTCCTGTGTAACAGGCTCGAGGAGGGAGCTGAATGGGATCCTCCTGTTCCCGTGTAACAGACTCGAGGAGGAGGAGGGGGCTGAATGGGATCCTCCTGTTCCTGTGTAACAGGCTCGAGGAGGGGGCTGAATGGGATCCTCCTCTTCCTGTGTAACAGGCTCAAGGAGGGAGCTGAATGGGATCCTCCTGTTCCTGTGTAACAGACTCGAGGAGGAGGAGGGGGCTGAATGGGATCCTCCTGTTCCTGTGTAACAGACTCTATGAGGGGGCTGAATGGGATCCTCCTGTTCGTGTGTAACAGGCTCGAGGAGGGGGCTGAATGGAATCCTCCTGTTCCTGTGTAACAGGCTCGAGGAGGAGGAGGCTGAATGGGATCCTCCTGTTCCTGTGTAACAGGCTCGAGGAGGGGGCTGATTGGGACCCTCCTGTTCCTGTGTAACAGGCTCGAGGAGGGGGCTGAATGGGATCCCCCTGTCCCTGTGTAACAGGCTCGAGGAGGAGGAGGGGGCTGAATGTGATCCTCCTGTTCCTGTGTAACAGGCTCGAGGAGGAGGAGGAGGGGGCTGAATGTGATCCTCCTGTTCCTGTGTAACAGGCTCGAGGAGGAGGAGGAGGGGGCTGAATGTGATCCTCCTGTCCCTGTGTAACAGGCTCGAGGAGGAGGGGCTGAATGTGATTCTCCTGTTCCTGTGTAACAGGCTGGAGGAGGGGGCTGAATAGGATCCTCCTGTTCCTGTGTAACAGGCTCGAGGAGGAGGAGGGGGCTGAATGGGATCCTCCTGTTCCTGTGTAACAGGCTCGAGGAGGGGGCTGAATGGGATCCTCCTGTTCCTGTGTAACAGGTTCGAGGAGGAGGAGGAGGCTGAATGGGATCCTCCTGTTCCCGTGTCACAGGCTCGAGGAGGAGGAGGGGGCTGAATGGGATCCTCCTGTTCCTGTGTAACAGTCTCGAGGAGGAGGATGGGGCTGAATGGGATCCTCCTGTTCCTGTGTAACAGGCTCGAGGAGGAGGAGGAGGCTGAATGGGATCCTCCTGTTCCCGTGTCACAGGCTCGAGGAGGAGGAGGGGGCTGAATGGGATCCTCCTGTTCCTGTGTAACAGTCTCGAGGAGGAGGACGGGGCTGAATGGGATCCTCCTGTTCCTGTGTAACAGGCTCGAGGAGGAGGAGGAGGCTGAATGGGATCCTCCTGTTCCCGTGTCACAGGCTCGAGGAGGAGGAGGGGGCTGAATGGGATCCTCCTGCTCCTGTGTAACAGGCTCGAGGAGGAGGAGGGGGCTGAATGGGATCCTCCTGTTCCTGTGTAACAGGCTCAAGGAGGGGGCTGAATGGGATCCTCCTGTTCCTGTGTAACAGGCTCGGGGAGGAGGCTGAATGGGATCCTCCTGTTCCTGTGTAACAGGCTCGAGGAGGAGGCTGAATGGGATCCTCCTGTTCCTGTGTAACAGGCTCGGGGAGGGGGCTGAATGGGATCCTCCTGTTCCTGTGTAACAGGCTCGAGGAGGGGGCTGAATGGGATCCTCCTGTTCCTGTGTAACAGGCTCGAGGAGGAGGAGGGGGCTGAATGGGATGCTCCTGTTCCTGTGTAACAGGCTCGAGGAGGGGGCTGAATAGGATCCTCCTGTTCCTGTGTAACAGGCTCGAGGAGGAGGAGGGGCTGAATGGGATCCTCCTGTTCCTGTGTAACAGGCTCGAGGAGGGGCTGAATGGGATCCTCCTGTTCCTGTGTAACAGGCTCGAGGAGGAGGAGGGGACTGAATGGGATCCTCCTGTTCCTGTGTAACAGGCTCAAGGAGGAGGCTGAACGGGATCCTCCTGTTCCTGTGTAACAGGCTCGAGGAGGAGGGGGGGGCTGAATGGGATCCTCCTGTTCCTGTGTAACAGGCTCGAGGAGGAGGAGGGGGCTGAATGGGATCCTCCTGTTCCTGTGTAACAGGCTCGAGGAGGGGGCTGAATAGGATCCTCCTGTTCCTGTGTAACAGGCTCGAGGAGGAGGAGGGGCTGAATGGGATCCTCCTGTTCCTGTGTAACAGGCTCGAGGAGGGGCTGAATGGGATCCTCCTGTTCCTGTGTAACAGGCTCGAGGAGGGGGCTGAATAGGATCCTCCTGTTCCTGTGTAACAGGCTCGAGGAGGGGGCTGAATGGGATCCTCCTGTTCCTGTGTAACAGGCTCGAGGAGGGGCTGAATGGGATCCTCCTATTCCTGTGTAACAGGCTCGAGGAGGGGGCTGAATGGGATCCTCCTGTTCCTGTGTAACAGGCTCGAGGAGGGGGCTGAATAGGATCCTCCTGTTCCTGTGTAACAGGCTCGAGGAGGAGGAGGGGCTGAATGGGATCCTCCTGTTCCTGTGTAACAGGCTCGAGGAGGGGCTGAATGGGATCCTCCTGTTCCTGTGTAACAGGCTCGAGGAGGAGGAGGGGGCTGAATGGGATCCTCCTGTTCCTGTGTAACAGGCTCAAGGAGGAGGCTGAATGGGATCCTCCTGTTCCTGTGTAACAGGCTCGAGGAGGAGGGGGGGGCTGAATGGGATCCTCCTGTTCCTGTGTAACAGGCTCGAGGAGGAGGAGGGGGCTGAATGGGATCCTCCTGTTCCTGTGTAACAGGCTCAAGGAGGAGGCTGAATGGGATCCTCCTGTTCCTGTGTAACAGGCTCGAGGAGGAGGCTGAATGGGATCCTCCTGTTCCTGTGTAACATGCTCGAGGAGGGGGCTGAATGGGATCCTCCTGTTCCTGTGTAACAGGCTCGAGGAGGGGGCTGAATGGGATCCTCCTGTTCCTGTGTAACAGACTCTATGAGGGGGCTGAATGGGATCCTCCTGTTCCTGTGTAACAGGCTCGAGGAGGGGGCTGAATGGGATCCTCCTGTTCCTGTGTAACACGCTCGAGGAGGGAGCTGAATGGGATCCTCCTGTTCCTGTGTAACAGGCTCGAGGAGGGGGCTAAATGGGATCCTCCTGTTCCTGTGTAACAGGCTCGAGGGGGGGGGGGCTGAATGGGATCCTCCTGTTCCTGTGTAACAGGCTCGAGGAGGGAGCTGAATGGGATCCTCCTGTTCCTGTGTAACAGGCTCGAGGAGGGGGCTGAATGGGATCCTCCTCTTCCTGTGTAACAGGCTCGAGGAGGGAGCTGAATGGGATCCTCCTGTTCCTGTGTAACAGACTCGAGGAGGAGGAGGGGGCTGAATGGGATCCTCCTGTTCCTGTGTAACAGACTCTATGAGGGGGCTGAATGGGATCCTCCTGTTCGTGTGTAACAGGCTCGAGGAGGGGGCTGAATGGAATCCTCCTGTTCCTGTGTAACAGGCTCGAGGAGGAGGAGGCTGAATGGGATCCTCCTGTTCCTGTGTAACAGGCTCGAGGAGGGGGCTGAATAGGATCCTCCTGTTCCTGTGTAACAGGCTCGAGGAGGAGGAGGGGCTGAATGGGATCCTCCTGTTCCTGTGTAACAGGCTCGAGGAGGGGCTGAATGGGATCCTCCTGTTCCTGTGTAACAGGCTCGAGGAGGGGGCTGAATAGGATCCTCCTGTTCCTGTGTAACAGGCTCGAGGAGGGGGCTGAATGGGATCCTCCTGTTCCTGTGTAACAGGCTCGAGGAGGGGCTGAATGGGATCCTCCTATTCCTGTGTAACAGGCTCGAGGAGGGGGCTGAATGGGATCCTCCTGTTCCTGTGTAACAGGCTCGAGGAGGGGGCTGAATAGGATCCTCCTGTTCCTGTGTAACAGGCTCGAGGAGGAGGAGGGGCTGAATGGGATCCTCCTGTTCCTGTGTAACAGGCTCGAGGAGGGGCTGAATGGGATCCTCCTGTTCCTGTGTAACAGGCTCGAGGAGGAGGAGGGGGCTGAATGGGATCCTCCTGTTCCTGTGTAACAGGCTCAAGGAGGAGGCTGAATGGGATCCTCCTGTTCCTGTGTAACAGGCTCGAGGAGGAGGGGGGGGCTGAATGGGATCCTCCTGTTCCTGTGTAACAGGCTCGAGGAGGAGGAGGGGGCTGAATGGGATCCTCCTGTTCCTGTGTAACAGGCTCAAGGAGGAGGCTGAATGGGATCCTCCTGTTCCTGTGTAACAGGCTCGAGGAGGAGGCTGAATGGGATCCTCCTGTTCCTGTGTAACATGCTCGAGGAGGGGGCTGAATGGGATCCTCCTGTTCCTGTGTAACAGGCTCGAGGAGGGGGCTGAATGGGATCCTCCTGTTCCTGTGTAACAGACTCTATGAGGGGGCTGAATGGGATCCTCCTGTTCCTGTGTAACAGGCTCGAGGAGGGGGCTGAATGGGATCCTCCTGTTCCTGTGTAACACGCTCGAGGAGGGAGCTGAATGGGATCCTCCTGTTCCTGTGTAACAGGCTCGAGGAGGGGGCTAAATGGGATCCTCCTGTTCCTGTGTAACAGGCTCGAGGGGGGGGGGCTGAATGGGATCCTCCTGTTCCTGTGTAACAGGCTCGAGGAGGGAGCTGAATGGGATCCTCCTGTTCCTGTGTAACAGGCTCGAGGAGGGGGCTGAATGGGATCCTCCTCTTCCTGTGTAACAGGCTCGAGGAGGGAGCTGAATGGGATCCTCCTGTTCCTGTGTAACAGACTCGAGGAGGAGGAGGGGGCTGAATGGGATCCTCCTGTTCCTGTGTAACAGACTCTATGAGGGGGCTGAATGGGATCCTCCTGTTCGTGTGTAACAGGCTCGAGGAGGGGGCTGAATGGAATCCTCCTGTTCCTGTGTAACAGGCTCGAGGAGGAGGAGGCTGAATGGGATCCTCCTGTTCCTGTGTAACAGGCTCGAGGAGGGGGCTGAATGGGACCCTCCTGTTCCTGTGTAACAGGCTCGAGGAGGGGGCTGAATGGGACCCTCCTGTTCCTGTGTAACAGGCTCGAGGAGGGGGCTGAATGGCATCCTCCTGTCCCTGTGTAACAGGCTCGAGGAGGAGGAGGGGGCTGAATGTGATCCTCCTGTTCCTGTGTAACAGGCTCGAGGAGGAGGAGGAGGGGGCTGAATGTGATCCTCCTGTTCCTGTGTAACAGGCTCGAGGAGGAGGAGGGGGCTGAATGTGATCCTCCTGTTCCTGTGTAACAGGCTCGAGGAGGAGGAGGAGGGGGCTGAATGTGATCCTCCTGTTCCTGTGTAACAGGCTCGAGGAAGGGGCTGAATGGGATCCTCCTGTTCCTGTGTAACAGGTTCGAGGAGGGGGCTGAATGGGATCCTCCTGTTCCTGTGTAACAGGCTCGAGGAGGGGGCTGGATGGGATCCTCCTGTTCCTGTGTAACATGCTCGAGGAGGGGGCTGAATGGGATCCTCCTGTTCCTGTGTAACAGGCTCGAGGAGGGAGCTGAATGGGATCCTCCTGTTCCCGTGTAACAGACTCGAGGAGGAAGAGTGGGCTGAATGGGATCCTCCTGTTCCTGTGTAACAGGCTCGAGGAGGGGGCTGAATGGGATCCTCCTCTTCCTGTGTAACAGGCTCGAGGAGGGAGCTGAATGGGATCCTCCTGTTCCTGTGTAACAGACTCGAGGAGGAGGAGGGGGCTGAATGGGATCCTCCTGTTCCTGTGTAACAGACTCTATGAGGGGGCTGAATGGGATCCTCCTGTTCGTGTGTAACAGGCTCGAGGAGGGGGCTGAATGGAATCCTCCTGTTCCTGTGTAACAGGCTCGAGGAGGAGGAGGCTGAATGGGATCCTCCTGTTCCTGTGTAACAGGCTCGAGGAGGGGGCTGAATGGGACCCTCCTGTTCCTGTGTAACAGGCTCGAGGAGGGGGCTGAATGGGACCCTCCTGTTCCTGTGTAACAGGCTCGAGGAGGGGGCTGAATGGGATCCTCCTGTCCCTGTGTAACAGGCTCGAGGAGGAGGAGGGGGCTGAATGTGATCCTCCTGTTCCTGTGTAACAGGCTCGAGGAGGAGGAGGAGGGGGCTGAATGTGATCCTCCTGTTCCTCTGTAACAGGCTCGAGGAGGAGGAGGAGGGGGCTGAATGTGATCCTCCTGTCCCTGTGTAACAGGCTCGAGGAGGAGGGGCTGAATGTGATCCTCCTGTTCCTGTGTAACAGGCTGGAGGAGGGGGCTGAATGGGATCCTCCTATTCCTGTGTAACAGGCTCGAGGAGGAGGAGGGGGCTGAATGGGATCCTCCTGTTCCTGTGTAACAGGCTCGAGGAGGGGGCTGAATGGGATCCTCCTGTTCCTGTGTAACAGGCTCGAGGAGGAGGAGGAGGCTGAATGGGATCCTCCTGTTCCCGTGTCACAGGCTCGAGGAGGAGGAGGGGGCTGAATGGGATCCTCCTGTTCCTGTGTAACAGTCTCGAGGAGGAGGACGGGGCTGAATGGGATCCTCCTGTTCCTGTGTAACAGGCTCGAGGAGGAGGAGGAGGCTGAATGGGATCCTCCTGTTCCTGTGAAACAGTCTCGAGGAGGAGGACGGGGCTGAATGGGATCCTCCTGTTCCTGTGTAACAGGCTCGAGGAGGAGGAGGGGGCTGAATGGGATCCTCCTGTTCCTGTGTTACAGACTCTATGAGGGGGCTGAATGGGATCCTCCTGTTCCTGTGTAACAGGCTCGAGGAGGGGGCTGAATGGGATCCTCCTGTTCCTGTGTAACAGACTCTATGAGGGGGCTGAATGGGATCCTCCTGTTCCTGTGTAACAGGCTCGAGGAGGGGGCTGAATGGGATCCTCCTGTTCCTGTGTAACACGCTCGAGGAGGGAGCTGAATGGGATCCTCCTGTTCCTGTGTAACAGGCTCGAGGAGGGGGCTAAATGGGATCCTCCTGTTCCTGTGTAACAGGCTCGAGGAGGGGGCTGAATGGGATCCTCCTGTTCCTGTGTAACAGGCTCGAGGAGGGAGCTGAATGGGATCCTCCTGTTCCCGTGTAACAGACTCGAGGAGGAGGAGGGGGCTGAATGGGATCCTCCTGTTCCTGTGTAACAGGCTCGAGGAGGGGGCTGAATGGGATCCTCCTGTTCCTGTGTAACAGGCTCGAGGAGGGAGCTGAATGGGATCCTCCTGTTCCTGTGTAACAGACTCGAGGAGGAGGAGGGGGCTGAAAGGGATCCTCCTGTTCCTGTGTAACAGACTCTGTGAGGGGGCTGAATGGGATCCTCCTGTTCCTGTGTAACAGGCTCGAGGAGGAGGCTGAATGGGATCCTCCTGTTCGTGTGTAACAGGCTCGAGGAGGGGGCTGAATGGAATCCTCCTGTTCCTGTGTAACAGGCTCGAGGAGGAGGAGGCTGAATGGGATCCTCCTGTTCCTGTGTAACAGGCTCGAGGAGGGGGCTGAATGGGACCCTCCTGTTCCTGTGTAACAGGCTCGAGGAGGGGGCTCAATGGGACCCTCCTGTTCCTGTGTAACAGGCTCGAGGAGGGGGCTGAACGGGATCCTCCTGTCCCTGTGTAACAGGCTCGAGGAGGAGGTAGGGGCTGAATGTGATCCTCCCGTTCCTGTGTTACAGGCTCGAGGAGGAGGAGGAGGTGGCTGAATGGGATCCTCCTGTTCCTGTGTAACAGGCTCGAGGAGGAGGAGCGGGCTGAATGGGATCCTCCTGTTCCTGTGTAACAGGCTCGAGGAGGAGGCTGAATGGGATCCTCCTGTTCCTGTGTAACAGGCTGGAGGAGGGGGCTGAATGGGATCCTCCTGTTCCTGTGTAACAGGCTGGAGGAGGGGGCTGAATGGGATCCTCCTGTTCCTGTGTAACAGGCTGCTGGAGGAGGAGGGGGCTGAATGGGATCTTCCTGTTCTGTGTAACAGGCTCGAGGATGGGGCTGAATGGGATCCTCCTGTTCCTGTGTAACAGGCCCGAGGAGGGGGCTGAATGGGATCCTCCTGTCCCTGTGTAACGGGCTCGAGGAGGGGGCTGAATCGGATCCTCCTCTT
The DNA here is from genome assembly GCF_047496885.1 of Scyliorhinus torazame. Classification (NCBI taxonomy): domain Eukaryota; kingdom Metazoa; phylum Chordata; class Chondrichthyes; order Carcharhiniformes; family Scyliorhinidae; genus Scyliorhinus; species Scyliorhinus torazame. The sequence goes on from NC_092738.1 coordinate 3,263,575, forward strand.
CCTGTGTAACAGGCTCGAGGAGGAGGGGGCTGAATGGGATCCTCCTGTTCCTGTGTAACAGGCTCGAGGAGGGGGCTGAATGGAATCCTCCTGTTCCTGTGTAACAGGCTGGAGGAGGGGGCTGAATGGGATCCTCCTGTTCCTGTGTAACAGGCTCGAGGAGGAGGAGGGGGCTGAATGGGATCCTCCTGTTCCTGTGTAACAGGCTCGAGGAGGAGGCTGAATGGGATCCTCCTGTTCCTGTGTAACTGGCTGGAGGAGGGGGCTGAATGGGATCCTCCTGTTCCTGTGTAACAGGCTCGAGGAGGAGGAGGGGGCTGAATGGGATCCTCCTGTTCCTGTGTAACAGGCTGCTGGAGGAGGAGGAGGCTGAATGGGATCTTCCTGTTCTGTGTAACAGGCTCGAGGAGGGGGCTGAATGGGATCCTCCTGTTCCTGTGTAACAGGCCCGAGGAGGGGGCTGAATGGGATCCTCCTGTCCCTGTGTAACGGGCTCGAGGAGGGGGCTGAATGGGATCCTCCTGTTCCTGTGTAACAGGCCCGAGGAGGGGGCTGAATGGCATCCTCCTGTCCCTGTGTAACGGGCTCGAGGAGGGGGCTGGATGGGATCCTCCTGTTCCTGTGTAACAGGCTCGAGGAGGGGGCTGAATGGGACCCTCCTGTTCCTGTGTAACAGGCTCGAGGAGGGGGCTGAATGGGATCCTCCTGTCCCTGTGTAACAGGCTCGAGGAGGAGGAGGGGGCTGAATGTGATCCTCCTGTTCCTGTGTAACAGGCTCGAGGAGGAGGAGGAGGCTGAATGGGATCCTCCTGTTACTGTGTAACCGGCTCGAGGAGGGGGCTGAATGTGATCCTCCTGTTCCTGTGTAACAGGCTCGAGGAAGGGGCTGAATGGGATCCTCCTGTTCCTGTGTAACAGACTCTATGAGGGGGCTGAATGGGATCCTCCTGTTCCTGTGTAACAGGCTCGAGGAGGGGGCTGAATGGGATCCTCCTGTTCCTGTGTAACAGGCTCGAGGAGGGGGCTGAATGGGATCCTCCTGTTCCTGTGTAACAGACTCTATGAGGGGGCTGAATGGGATCCTCCTGTCCCTGTGTAACGGGCTCGAGGAGGGGGCTGAATCGGATCCTCCTCTTCCTGTGTAACAGGCCCGAGGAGGGGGCTGAATGGGATCCTCCTGTCCCTGTGTAACGGGCTCGAGGAGGGGGCTGAATCGGATCCTCCTCTTCCTGTGTAACAGGCTCGAGGAGGAGGGGGCTGAATGGGATCTTCCTGTTCTGTGTAACAGGCTCGAGGATGGGGCTGAATGGGATCCTCCTGTTCCTGTGTAACAGGCCCGAGGAGGGGGCTGAATGGGATCCTCCTGTCCCTGTGTAACGGGCTCGAGGAGGGGGCTGAATCGGATCCTCCTCTTCCTGTGTAACAGGCTCGAGGAGGAGGGGGCTGAATGGGATCCTCCTGTTCCTGTGTAACAGGCTCGAGGAGGGGGCTGAATGGGATCATCCTGTTCCTGTGTAACAGGCTCGAGGAGGAGGCTGAATGGGATCCTCCTGTTCCTGTGTAACAGGCTCGAGGAGGGGGCTAAATGGGATCCTCCTGTTCCTGTGTAACAGGCTCGAGGGGGGGGCTGAATGGGATCCTCCTGTTCCTGTGTAACAGGCTCGAGGAGGGAGCTGAATGGGATCCTCCTGTTCCCGTGTAACAGACTCGAGGAGGAGGAGGGGGCTGAATGGGATCCTCCTGTTCCTGTGTAACAGGCTCGAGGAGGGGGCTGAATGGGATCCTCCTCTTCCTGTGTAACAGGCTCAAGGAGGGAGCTGAATGGGATCCTCCTGTTCCTGTGTAACAGACTCGAGGAGGAGGAGGGGGCTGAATGGGATCCTCCTGTTCCTGTGTAACAGACTCTATGAGGGGGCTGAATGGGATCCTCCTGTTCGTGTGTAACAGGCTCGAGGAGGGGGCTGAATGGAATCCTCCTGTTCCTGTGTAACAGGCTCGAGGAGGAGGAGGCTGAATGGGATCCTCCTGTTCCTGTGTAACAGGCTCGAGGAGGGGGCTGATTGGGACCCTCCTGTTCCTGTGTAACAGGCTCGAGGAGGGGGCTGAATGGGATCCCCCTGTCCCTGTGTAACAGGCTCGAGGAGGAGGAGGGGGCTGAATGTGATCCTCCTGTTCCTGTGTAACAGGCTCGAGGAGGAGGAGGAGGGGGCTGAATGTGATCCTCCTGTTCCTGTGTAACAGGCTCGAGGAGGAGGAGGAGGGGGCTGAATGTGATCCTCCTGTCCCTGTGTAACAGGCTCGAGGAGGAGGGGCTGAATGTGATTCTCCTGTTCCTGTGTAACAGGCTGGAGGAGGGGGCTGAATAGGATCCTCCTGTTCCTGTGTAACAGGCTCGAGGAGGAGGAGGGGGCTGAATGGGATCCTCCTGTTCCTGTGTAACAGGCTCGAGGAGGGGGCTGAATGGGATCCTCCTGTTCCTGTGTAACAGGTTCGAGGAGGAGGAGGAGGCTGAATGGGATCCTCCTGTTCCCGTGTCACAGGCTCGAGGAGGAGGAGGGGGCTGAATGGGATCCTCCTGTTCCTGTGTAACAGTCTCGAGGAGGAGGATGGGGCTGAATGGGATCCTCCTGTTCCTGTGTAACAGGCTCGAGGAGGAGGAGGAGGCTGAATGGGATCCTCCTGTTCCCGTGTCACAGGCTCGAGGAGGAGGAGGGGGCTGAATGGGATCCTCCTGTTCCTGTGTAACAGTCTCGAGGAGGAGGACGGGGCTGAATGGGATCCTCCTGTTCCTGTGTAACAGGCTCGAGGAGGAGGAGGAGGCTGAATGGGATCCTCCTGTTCCCGTGTCACAGGCTCGAGGAGGAGGAGGGGGCTGAATGGGATCCTCCTGCTCCTGTGTAACAGGCTCGAGGAGGAGGAGGGGGCTGAATGGGATCCTCCTGTTCCTGTGTAACAGGCTCAAGGAGGGGGCTGAATGGGATCCTCCTGTTCCTGTGTAACAGGCTCGGGGAGGAGGCTGAATGGGATCCTCCTGTTCCTGTGTAACAGGCTCGAGGAGGAGGCTGAATGGGATCCTCCTGTTCCTGTGTAACAGGCTCGGGGAGGGGGCTGAATGGGATCCTCCTGTTCCTGTGTAACAGGCTCGAGGAGGGGGCTGAATGGGATCCTCCTGTTCCTGTGTAACAGGCTCGAGGAGGAGGAGGGGGCTGAATGGGATGCTCCTGTTCCTGTGTAACAGGCTCGAGGAGGAGGAGGGGGCTGAAAGGGATCCTCCTGTTCCTGTGTAACAGGCTCGAGGAGGGGGCTGAATGGGATCCTCCTGTTCCTGTGTAACAGGCTCGAGGAGGGGGCTGAATAGGATCCTCCTGTTCCTGTGTAACAGGCTCGAGGAGGAGGAGGGGCTGAATGGGATCCTCCTGTTCCTGTGTAACAGGCTCGAGGAGGGGCTGAATGGGATCCTCCTGTTCCTGTGTAACAGGCTCGAGGAGGAGGAGGGGACTGAATGGGATCCTCCTGTTCCTGTGTAACAGGCTCAAGGAGGAGGCTGAACGGGATCCTCCTGTTCCTGTGTAACAGGCTCGAGGAGGAGGGGGGGGCTGAATGGGATCCTCCTGTTCCTGTGTAACAGGCTCGAGGAGGAGGAGGGGGCTGAATGGGATCCTCCTGTTCCTGTGTAACAGGCTCGAGGAGGGGGCTGAATAGGATCCTCCTGTTCCTGTGTAACAGGCTCGAGGAGGAGGAGGGGCTGAATGGGATCCTCCTGTTCCTGTGTAACAGGCTCGAGGAGGGGCTGAATGGGATCCTCCTGTTCCTGTGTAACAGGCTCGAGGAGGGGGCTGAATAGGATCCTCCTGTTCCTGTGTAACAGGCTCGAGGAGGGGGCTGAATGGGATCCTCCTGTTCCTGTGTAACAGGCTCGAGGAGGGGCTGAATGGGATCCTCCTATTCCTGTGTAACAGGCTCGAGGAGGGGGCTGAATGGGATCCTCCTGTTCCTGTGTAACAGGCTCGAGGAGGGGGCTGAATAGGATCCTCCTGTTCCTGTGTAACAGGCTCGAGGAGGAGGAGGGGCTGAATGGGATCCTCCTGTTCCTGTGTAACAGGCTCGAGGAGGGGCTGAATGGGATCCTCCTGTTCCTGTGTAACAGGCTCGAGGAGGAGGAGGGGGCTGAATGGGATCCTCCTGTTCCTGTGTAACAGGCTCAAGGAGGAGGCTGAATGGGATCCTCCTGTTCCTGTGTAACAGGCTCGAGGAGGAGGGGGGGGCTGAATGGGATCCTCCTGTTCCTGTGTAACAGGCTCGAGGAGGAGGAGGGGGCTGAATGGGATCCTCCTGTTCCTGTGTAACAGGCTCAAGGAGGAGGCTGAATGGGATCCTCCTGTTCCTGTGTAACAGGCTCGAGGAGGAGGCTGAATGGGATCCTCCTGTTCCTGTGTAACAGGCTCGAGGAGGGGGCTGACTGGGATCCTCCTGTTCCTGTGTAACAGGCTCGAGGAGGAGGCTGAATGGGATCCTCCTGTTCCTGTGTAAAAGGCTCGAGGAGGGGGCTGAATGGGATCCTCCTGTTCCTGTGTAACAGGCTCGAGGAGGAGGCTGAATGGGATCCTCCTGTTCCCGTGTAACAGGCTCGAGGAGGAGGCTGAATGGGATCCTCCTGTTCCTGTGTAACAGGCTCGAGGAGGGGGCTGAATGGGATCCTCCTGTTCCTGTGTAACAGGCTCGAGGAGGAGGCTGAATGGGATCCTCCTGTTCCTGTGTAACAGGCTCGAGGAGGAGGAGGGGGCTGAATGGGATCCTCCTGTTCCTGTGTAACAGGCTCGAGGAGGAGGCTGAATGGGATCCTCCTGTTCCTGTGTAACAGGCTCGAGGAGGGGGCTGAATGGGATCCTCCTGTTCCTGTGTAACAGGCTCGAGGAGGAGGCTAAATGGGATCCTCCTGTTCCTGTGTAAAAGGCTCGAGGAGGGGGCTGAATGGGATCCTCCTGTTCCTGTGTAACAGGCTCGAGGAGGAGGCTGAATGGGATCCTCCTGTTCCCGTGTAACAGGCTCGAGGAGGAGGCTGAATGGGATCCTCCTGTTCCTGTGTAACAGGCTCGAGGAGGGGGCTGAATGGGATCCTCCTGTTCCTGTGTAACAGGCTCGAGGAGGAGGCTGAATGGGATCCTCCTGTTCCTGTGTAACAGGCTCGAGGAGGAGGAGGGGGCTGAATGGGATCCTCCTGTTCCTGTGTAACAGGCTCGAGGAGGAGGAGGAGGCTGAATGGGATCCTCCTGTTCCTGTGTAACAGGCTCGAGGAGGGGGCTGAATGGGATCCTCCTGCTCCTGTGTAACAGGCTCGAGGAGGGGGCTGAATGGGATCCTCCTGTTCCTGTGTAACAGGCTCGAGGAGGAGGAGGGGGCTGAATGGGATCCTCCTGTTCCTGTGTAACAGGCTCGAGGAGGAGGAGGGGGCTGAATGGGATCTTCCTGTTCTGTGTAACAGGCTCGAGGAGGGGGCTGAATGGGATCCTCCTGTTCCTGTGTCACAGGCCCGAGGAGGGGGCTGAATGGGATCCTCCTGTTCCTGTGTAACAGGCTCGAGGAGGAGGGGGGGGGCTGAATGGGATCCTCCTGTTCCTGTGTAACAGGCTCAAGGAGGAGGGGGCTGAATGGGTTCCTCCTGTTCCTGTGTAACAGGCTCGAGGAGGAGGCTGAATGGGAACCTCCTGTTCCTGTGTAACAGGCTCGAGGAGGAGGCTGAATGGGATCCTCCTGTTCCTGTGTAACAGGCTCGAGGAGGAGGAGGGGGCTGAATGGGATCCTCCTGTTCCTGTGTACAGGCTCGAGGAGGAGGATGGGGCTGAATGGGATCCTCCTGTTCCTGTGTAACAGGCCTCGAGGAGGAGGAGGGGCTGAATGGGATCCTCCTGTTCCTGTGTAACAGGCTCGAGGAGGAGGATGGGGCTGAATGGGATCCTCCTGTTCCTGTGTAACAGGCTCGAGGAGGAGGAGGGGTCTGAATGGATCCTCCTGTTCCTGTGTAACAGGCTCGAGGAGGAGGCTGAATGGGACCCTCCTGTTCCTGTGTAACAGGCTCGAGGAGGAGGCTGAATGGGATCCTCCTGTTCCTGTGTAACAGGCTCGAGGAGGAGGAGGGGCTGAATGGGATCCTCCTGTTCCTGTGTAACAGGCTCGAGGAGGGGGCTGAATGGGATCATCCTGTTCCTGTGTAACAGACTCGAGGAGGAGGAGGGGGCTGAATGGGATCCTCCTGTTCCTGTGTAACAGGCTCGAGGAGGAGGCTGAATGGGATCCTCCTGTTCCTATGTAACAGGCTCGAGGAGGGGGCTGAATGGGATCCTCCTGTTCCTGTGTAACAGGCTCGAGGAGGGGGCTGAATGGGATCCTCCTGTTCCTGTGTAACATGCTCGAGGAGGGGGCTGAATGGATCCTCCTGTTCCTGTGTAACAGGCTCGAGGAGGAGGAGGGGCTGAATGGGATCCTCCTGTTCCTGTGTAACAGGCTCGAGGAGGGGGCTGAATGGGATCCTCCTGTTCCTGTGTAACAGGCTCGAGGAGGGGGCTGAATGGGATCCTCCTGTTCCTGTGTAACATGCTCGAGGAGGGGGCTGAATAGGATCCTCCTGTTCCTGTGTAACAGACTCGAGGAGGAGGAGGGGCTGAATGGGATCCTCCTGTTCCTGTGTAACAGGCTCGAGGAGGGGGCTCAATGGCGCCCCCCACCGCCCCCCTCACCTGTCGACATCCCGCTCCGGCGATTTC
>NC_092738.1:3270435-3309487 GCF_047496885.1 Scyliorhinus torazame
CACAGTGCGGCGCTCCCTCAGCACTGACTCTCCCACAGTGCGGAGCTCCCTCAGCACTGACCCTCCCACAGTGCGGCGCTCCCTCAGCACCGACCCCTCCCACAGTGCGGAGCTCCTTCAGCACCGACCCTCCCACAGTGCGGAGCTCCCTCAGCACCGACCCTCCCACAGTGCGTCGCTCCCTCAGCACTGACCCTCCCACAGTGCGGCGCTCCCTCAGCACTGACACTCCCGACAGTGCGGAGCTCCCTCAGCACTGACTCCTCCCACAGTGCGGCGCTCCCCTCAGCACCCGACCCTCCACAGTGCGGAGCTCCCTCAGCACTGACCCTCCCACAGTGCGGAGCTCCCTCAGCACTGACCCTCCCACAGGTGCGGCGCTCCCTCAGCACTGACCCTCCCGCAGTGCCGGCGCTCCCTCAGCACTGACCCTCCCACAATTGCGGCGCTCCCTCAGCACTGACCCTCCCGCAGTGCGGCGCTCCTCAGCACTGACCCTCCCACAGTGCGGAGCTCCCTCAGCACTGACCCTCCCACAGTGCGGCGCTCCCTCAGCACTGACCCTCCCACAATGCGGCGCTCCCTCAGCACTGACCCCTCCCACAGTGCGGAGCTCCTCAGCACTGACCCTCCCACAGTGCGGCGCTTCCTCAGCACCGACCCTCCCACACTGCGGAGCTCCCTCAGCACTGACCCTCCCACAGTGCGGCGCTCCCTCAGCACTGACCCTCCCACAGAGCGGAGCTCCCTCAGCACCGACCCTCCCACAGTGCGGCGCTCCCTCAGAACTGACCCTCCCTCAGTTGCGGAGCTCCCTCAGCACTGACCCTCCCACAGTGTGGAGCTCCCTCAGTACTGCCCTCCCACAGTGCGGGCGCTCCCTCAGCACTGACCCTCCCCACAGTGCGGGCGCTCCCTCAGCACTGACCCTCCCACAGTGCGGCGCTCTCCTCAGCACTGACGCTCCGACAGTGCGGAGCTCCCTCAGCACTGAACCTCCCACAGTGCGCCGCTCCCTCAGCACTGACCCTCCCCACAGTGCGGCGCTCCCTCAGCACTGACCCTCCCACAGTGCGGCGCTCCCTCAGCACTGACCCCTCCCACAGCACTGACCCTCCCACAGTGCGGCGCTCCCTCAGCACTGACCCTCCCACAGCACTGACCCTCCCACAGTGCGGCACTCCCTCAGCACTGACCCTCCCACAGTGAGGCGCTCCCTCGGCACTGACCCTCCCACAGTGCGGCACTCCCTCAGCACTGACCCTCCCAAAGTGCGGCGCTCCCTCAGTACTGACCCTCCCACAGTGCGGCGCTCCCTCAGCACTGACCCTCCCACAGTGCGGCGCTCCCTCTGCACTGACCCTCCCACAGTGCGGAGCACCCTCAGCACTGACCCTCCACAGTGCGGCGCTCCCTCAGCACTGACGCTCCCGCAGTGCGGCGCTCCCTCAGCACTGATCCTCCCGCAGTGCGGCGCTCCCTCAGCACTGACCCCTCCCACAGTGCGGCGCTCCCTCAGCACTGGACCCTCCTACAGTGCGGCGCTCCCTCAGCACTAAACCTCCCACAGTGCTGGCGCTCCTCTCAGCACTGACCCTCCCACAGTGCGGCACTCTCTCAGCACTGGACCCTCCCACAGTGCAGCGCTTCCTCAGCACTGACCCTCCCACAGTGCGGAGCTCCCTCAGCACTGACCCCTCCCACAGTGCGGAGCTCCCTCAGCACCGACCCCTCCCACAGTGCGGAGCTCCCTCAGCACCGACCCTCCCGCAGTGCCGGCGATCCCTCTCAGCACTGGCCCTCCCACAGGGCGGAGCTCCCTCAGCACTGACCCTCCCACCCAGTGCGGCGCTACCTCAGCACTGACCCTACCACAGTGCGGTGCTCTCCTCAGCACTGACCCTCCCACAGTGCGGCGCTCCCTCAGCACTGACCCTCCCACAGCACTGACCCTCCCACAGTGCGGCGCTCCCTCAGCACTGACCCTCCCACAGCACTGACCCTCCCACAGTGCGGCACTCCCTCAGCACTGACCCTCCCACAGTGAGGCGCTCCCTCGGCACTGACCCTCCCACAGTGCGGCACTCCCTCAGCACTGACCCTCCCACAGTGCGGCGCTCCCTCAGCACTGACCCTCCCACAGTGCGGCGCTCCCTCAGCACTGACCCTCCCACAGTGCGGCGCTCCCTCAGCACTGACCCTCCCACAGTGCGGAGCACCTCAGCACTGACCCTCCCACAGTGCGGCGCTCCCTCAGCACTGACGCTCCCGCCAGTGCGGCGCTCCCTCAGCACTGATCCTCCCGCAGTGCGGCGCTCCCTCAGCACTGACCCTCCCACAGTGCGGCGCTCCCTCAGCACTGACCCTCCTACAGTGCGGCGCTCCCTCAGCACTAAACCTCCCACAGTGCGGCGCTCCCTCAGCACTGACCCTCCCACAGTGCGGCACTCTCTCAGCACTGACCCTCCCACAGTGCAGCGCTTCCTCAGCACTGACCCTCCCACAGTGCGGAGCTCCCTCAGCACTGACCCTCCCACAGTGCGGAGCTCCCTCAGCACCGACCCTCCCACAGTGCGGAGCTCCCTCAGCACCGACCCTCCCGCAGTGCGGCGATCCCTCAGCACTGGCCCTCCCACAGGGCGGAGCTCCCTCAGCACTGACCCTCCCACCAGTGCGGCGCTACCTCAGCACTGACCCTACCACAGTGCGGTGCTCCCTCAGCACTGACCCTCCCACAGTGCGGTGCTCCCTCAGCACTGACCCTCCCACATTGCGGCGCTCCCTCAGCACTGACCCTCCCACAGTGCGGCGCTCCCTCAGCACTGACCCTCCCACAGTGCGGAGCTCCCTCAGCACTGACCCTCCCACAGTGCGGCGCTCCCTCAGCACTAAACCTCCCACAGTGCGGCGCTCCCTCAGCACTGACCCTCCCACAGTGCGGCGCTCCCTCAGCACTGACACTCCCACAGTGCGGCGCTCCCTCAGCACTAAACCTCCCACAGTGCGGCGCTCCCTCAGCACTGACCCTCCCACAGTGCGGCACCCTCTCAGCACTGACCCTCCCACAGTGCAGCGCTCCCTCAGCACTGACCCTCCCACAGTGCGGCGCTTCCTCAGCACTGACCCTCCCACAGTGCGGAGCTCCCTCAGCACTGACCCTCCCACAGTGCGGAGCTCCCTCAGCACCGACCCACCCACAGTGCGGCACTCCCTCAGCACCGACCCATCCACAGTGCGGCACTCCCTCAGCACTGACCCTCCCACTGTGCGGCGATCGCTCAGCACCGGCCCTCCCACAGTGCGGAGCTCCCTCAGCACCGACCCTCCCACAGTGCGGCGATCCCTCAGCACTGGCCCTCCCACAGTGCGGAGCTCCCTCAGCACTGACCCTCCCACAGTGCGGCGCTACCTCAGCACTGACCCTCCCACAGTGCGGTGCTTCCTCAGCACTGACCCTCCCACAGTGCTGAGCTCCCTCAGCACTGACCCTCCCACAGTGCGGCACTCCCTCAGCACTGACCCACCCACAGTGCGGCGCTCCCTCAGCACTGACCCTCCCACAGTGCGGAGCTCCCTCAGCACTGACCCTCGCACAGTGCGGCGCTCCCTCAGCACTGACCCTCCCACAGTGCGGCGCTCCCTCAGCACTGACCCTCCCACAGTGCGGAGCTCCCTCAGCACTGACCCTCCCACAGTGCGGCGCTCCCTCAGCACCGACCCTCCTACAGTGCGGCGCTCCCTCAGCACTGACCCTCCCACAGTGCGGCGCTCCCTCAGCACCGACCCTCCCACAGTGCGGCGCTCCCTCAGCACCGACCCTCCCACAGTGCGGCGCTCCCTCAGCACTGACCCTCCCACAGTGCGGCGCTCCCTCAGCACCGACGCTCCCACAGTGCGGCGCTCCCTCAGCACTGACCCTCCCACAGTGCGGCGCTCCCTCAGCACCGACCCTCCCACAGTGCGGAGCTCCCTCAGCACTGACCCTCCCACAGTGCGTTGCTCCCTCAGCACTGACCCTCCCACAGTGCGGCGCTCCCTCAGCACTGACCCTCCCACAGTGCGGAGCTCCCTCAGCACTGACCCTCCCACAGTGCGGCGCTCCCTCAGCACCGACCCTCCCACAGTGCGGCGCTCCCTCAGCACTGACCCTCCCACAGTGCGGCGCTCCCTCAGCACTGACCCTCCCACAGTGCGGCGCTCCCTCAGCACTGACCCTCCCACAGTGCGGCGCTCCCTCAGCACTGACCCTCCCACAGTGCGGAGCTCCCTCAGCACTGACCCTCCCACAGTGCGGAGCTCCCTCAGCACTGACCCTCCCACAGTGCGGAGCTCCCTCAGCACTGACCCTCCCACAGTGCGGCACTCCCTCAGCACTGACCCTCCCACAGTGCGGAGCTCCCTCAGCACTGACCCTCCCACAGTGCGGAGCTCCCTCAGCACCGACCCTCCCACAGTGCGGAGCTCCCTAAGCACTGACCCTCCCACAGTGCGGCGCTCCCTCAGCACTGACCCTCCCGCAGTGCGGCGCTCCCTCAGCACTGACCCTCCCACAATGCGGCGCTCCGTCAGCACTGACCCTCCCGCAGTGCGGCGCTCCCTCAGCACTGACCCTCCCACAGTGCGGAGCTCCCTCAGCACTGACCCTCCCACAGTGCGGCGCTCCCTCAGCACCGACCCACCCACAGTGCGGCGCTCCCTCAGCACTGACCCTCCCACAGTGCGGCGCTCCCTCAGCACTGACCCTCCCACAATGCGGCGCTCCCTCAGCACAGACCCTCCCACAGTGCGGAGCTCCCTCAGCACTGACCCTCCCACAGTGCGGCGCTTCCTCAGCACCGACCCTCCCACAGTGCGGAGCTCCCTCAGCACCGACCCTCCCACAGTGCGGCGCTCCCTCAGCACTGACCCTCCCACAGAGCGGAGCTCCCTCAGCACCGACCCTCCCACAGTGCGGCGCTCCCTCACCACTGACCCTCCCTCAGTGCGGAGCTCCCTCAGCACTGACCCTCCCACAGTGTGGAGCTCCCTCAGTACTGCCCTCCCACAGTGCGGCGCTCCCTCAGCACTGACCCTCCCACAGTGCGGCGCTCCCTCAGCACTGACCCTCCCACAGTGCGGCGCTCCCTCAGCACTGACGCTCCCACAGTGCGGAGCTCCCTCAGCACTGAACCTCCCACAGTGCGCCGCTCCCTCAGCACTGACCCTCCCACAGTGCGGCGCTCCCTCAGCACTGACCCTCCCACAGTGCGGCGCTCCGTCAGCACTGACCCTCCCACATCACTGACCCTCCCACAGTGCGGCGCTCCCTCAGCACTGACCCTCCCACAGCACTGACCCTCCCACAGTGCGGCACTCCCTCAGCACTGACCCTCCCACAGTGAGGCGCTCCCTCGGCACTGACCCTCCCACAGTGCGGCACTCCCTCAGCACTGACCCTCCCACAGTGCGGCGCTCCCTCAGTACTGACCCTCCCACAGTGCGGCGCTCCCTCAGCACTGACCCTCCCACAGTGCGGCGCTCCCTCAGCACTGACCCTCCCACAGTGCGGAGCACCCTCAGCACTGACCCTCCCACAGTGCAGGGCTCCCTCAGCACTGACCCTCCCACAGTGCGGCGCTCCCTCAGCACTGACCCTCCTACAGTGCGGCGCTCCCTCAGCACTAAACCTCCCACAGTGCGGCGCTCCCTCAGCACTGACCCTCCCACAGTGCGGCACTCTCTCAGCACTGACCCTCCCACAGTGCGGCGCTTCCTCAGCACTGACCCTCCCACAGTGCGGAGCTCCCTCAGCACTGACCCTCCCACAGTGTGGCGCTCCCTCAGCACTGACCCCCCCACAGCGAGGCGCTCCCTCAGCACTGACCCTCCCAAAGTGCGGAGCTCCCTCAGCACTGACCCTCCCACAGTGCGGCGCTCCCTCAGCACTGACCCTCTCACAGTGCGGCGCTCCCTCAGCACTGACCCTCCCACAGTGCGGCGCTCCCTCAGCACTGACCCTCCCACAGTGCGGCGCTCCCTCAGCACTGACCCCCCCACAGCGCGGCGCTCCCTCAGCACTGACCCTCCCACAGTGCGGCGCTCCCTCAGCACTGACCCTCCCACAGTGCGGCGCTCCCTCAGCACTGACCCCCCCACAGCGCGGCGCTCCCTCAGCACTGACCCTCCCACAGTGCGGAGCTCCCTCAGCACCGACCCCCCCACAGTGCGGCACTCCCTCAGCACTGACCCTCCCACAGAGCGGAGCTCCCTCAGCACTGACCCTCCCACAGAGCGGAGCTCCCTCAGCACTGACCCTCCCACAGTGCGGAGCTCCCTCAGCACCGACCCTCCCACAGTGCGGCGCTCCCTCAGCACTGACCCTCCCACAGTGCAGGGCTCCCTCAGCACTGACCCTCCCACAGTGCGGCGCTCCCTCAGCACTGACCCTCCCACAGTGCGGAGCTCCCTCAGCACCGACCCTCCCACAGTGCGGAGCTCCCTCAGCACTGACCCTCCCACAGTGCGGAGCTCCCTCAGCACTGACCCTCCCACAGTGCGGAGCTCCCTCAGCACCGACCCTCCCACAGTGCGGAGCTCCCTCAGCACTGACCCTCCCACAGTGCGGCACTCCCTCAGCACTGACCCTCCCACAGTGCGGAGCTCCCTCAGCACTGACCCTCCCACAGTGCGGAGCTCCCTCAGCACTGACCCTCCCACAGTGCGGAGCTCCCTCAGCACCGACCCTCCCACAGTGCGGAGCTCCCTCAGCACTGACCCTCCCACAGTGCGGCGCTCCCTCAGCACTGACCCTCCCACAGTGCGGCGCTCCCTCAGCACTGACCCTCCCACAGTGCGACGCTCCCTCAGCACTGACCCTCCCAAAGTGCGGAGCTCCCTCAGCACTGACCCTCCCACAGTGCAGGGCTCCCTCAGCACTGACCCTCCCACAGTGCGGAGCTCCCTCAGCACTGACCCTCCCACAGTGCGGCACTCCCTCAGCACTGACCCTCCCACAGTGCGGAGCTCCCTCAGCACTGACCCTCCCACAGTGCGGAGCTCCCTCAGCACCGACCCTCCCACATTGCGGCACTCCCTCAGCACTGACCCTCCCACAGTGCGGCGCTCCCTCAGCACCGACCCTCCCACAGTGCGGAGCTCCCTCAACACCGACCCTCCCACAGTGCGGAGCTCCCTCAGCACCGACCCTCCCACAGTGCGTCGCTCCCTCAGCACTGACCCTCCCACAGTGCGGCGCTCCCTCAGCACCGACACTCCCACAGTGCGGAGCTCCCTCAGCACTGACCCTCCCACAGTGCGGCGCTCCCTCAGCACCGACCCTCCCACAGTGCGGAGCTCCCTCAGCACCGACCCTCCCACAGTGCGGAGCTCCCTCAGCACTGACCCTCCCACAGTGCGGAGCTCCCTCAGCACTGACCCTCCCACAGTGCGGCGCTCCCTCAGCACTGACCCTCCCGCAGTGCGGCGCTCCCTCAGCACTGACCCTCCCACAATGCGGCGCTCCCTCAGCACTGACCCTCCCGCAGTGCGGCGCTCCCTCAGCACTGACCCTCCCACAGTGCGGAGCTCCCTCAGCACCGACCCACCCACAGTGCGGCGCTCCCTCAGCACCGACCCACCCACAGTGCGGCGCTCCCTCAGCACTGACCCTCCCACAGTGCGGCGCTCCCTCAGCACTGACCCTCCCACAATGCGGCGCTCCCTCAGCACTGACCCTCCCACAGTGCGGAGCTCCCTCAGCACTGACCCTCCCACAGTGCGGCGCTTCCTCAGCACCGACCCTCCCACAGTGCGGAGCTCCCTCAGCACTGACCCTCCCACAGTGCGGCGCTCCCTCAGCACTGACCCTCCCACAGAGCGGAGCTCCCTCAGCACCGACCCTCCCACAGTGCGGCGCTCCCTCAGCACTGACCCTCCCTCAGTGCGGAGCTCCCTCAGCACTGACCCTCCCACAGTGTGGAGCTCCCTCAGTACTGCCCTCCCACAGTGCGGCGCTCCCTCAGCACTGACCCTCCCACAGTGCGGCGCTCCCTCAGCACTGACCCTCCCACAGTGCGGCGCTCCCTCAGCACTGACGCTCCCACAGTGCGGAGCTCCCTCAGCACTGAACCTCCCACAGTGCGCCGCTCCCTCAGCACTGACCCTCCCACAGTGCGGCGCTCCCTCAGCACTGACCCTCCCACAGTGCGGCGCTCCCTCAGCACTGACCCTCCCACAGCACTGACCCTCCCACAGTGCGGCGCTCCCTCCGCACTGACCCTCCCACAGCACTGACCCTCCCACAGTGCGGCACTCCCTCAGCACTGACCCTCCCACAGTGAGGCGCTCCCTCGGCACTGACCCTCCCACAGTGCGGCACTCCCTCAGCACTGACCCTCCCACAGTGCGGCGCTCCCTCAGTACTGACCCTCCCACAGTGCGGCGCTCCCTCAGCACTGACCCTCCCACAGAGCGGCGCTCCCTCAGCACTGACCCTCCCACAGTGCGGAGCACCCTCAGCACTGACCCTCCCACAGTGCGGCGCTCCCTCAGCACTGACGCTCCCGCAGTGCGGCGCTCCCTCAGCACTGACCCTCCCGCAGTGCGGCGCTCCCTCAGCACTGACCCTCCCACAATGCGGCGCTCCCTCAGCACTGACCCTCCTACAGTGCGGCGCTCCCTCAGCACTAAACCTCCCACAGTGCGGCGCTCCCTCAGCACTGACCCTCCCACAGTGCGGCGCTTCCTCAGCACTGACCCTCCCACAGTGCGGAGCTCCCTCAGCACTGACCCTCCCACAGTGCGGAGCTCCCTCAGCACCGACCCTCCCACAGTGCGGAGCTCCCTCAGCACCGACCCTCCCGCAGTGCGGCGATCCCTCAGCACTGACCCTCCCACCAGTGCGGCGCTACCTCAGCACTGACCCTCCCACAGTGCGGTGCTCCCTCAGCACTGACCCTCCCACAGTGCGGTGCTCCCTCAGCACTGACCCTCCCACATTGCGGCGCTCCCTCAGCACTGACCCTCCCACAGTGCGGCGCTCCCTCAGCACTGAACCTCCCACAGTGCGGAGCTCCCTCAGCACTGACCCTCCCACAGTGCGGCGCTCCCTCAGCACTAAACCTCCCACAGTGCGGCGCTCCCTCAGCACTGACCCTCCCACAGTGCGGCGCTCCCTCAGCACTGACACTCCCACAGTGCGGCGCTCCCTCAGCACTAAACCTCCCACAGTGCGGCGCTCCCTCAGCACTGACCCTCCCACAGTGCGGCACCCTCTCAGCACTGACCCTCCCACAGTGCAGCGCTCCCTCAGCACCGACCCTCCCGCAGTGCGGCGATCCCTCAGCACTGGCCCTCCCACAGTGCGGAGCTCCCTCAGCACTGACCCTCCCACCAGTGCGGCGCTACCTCAGCACTGACCCTCCCACAGTGCGGTGCTCCCTCAGCACTGACCCTCCCACAGTGCGGTGCTCCCTCAGCACTGACCCTCCCACATTGCGGCGCTCCCTCAGCACTGACCCTCCCACAGTGCGGCGCTCCCTCAGCACTGACCCTCCCACAGTGCGGAGCTCCCTCAGCACTGACCCTCCCACAGTGCGGCGCTCCCTCAGCATTAAACCTCCCACAGTGCGGCGCTCCCTCAGCACTGACCCTCCCACAGTGCGGCGCTCCCTCAGCACTGACACTCCCACAGTGCGGCGCTCCCTCAGCACTAAACCTCCCACAGTGCGGCGCTCCCTCAGCACTGACCCTCCCACAGTGCGGCACCCTCTCAGCACTGACCCTCCCACAGTGCGGAGCTCCCTCAGCACTGACCCTCCCACAGTGCGGAGCTCCCTCAGCACCGACCCACCCACAGTGCGGCACTCCCTCAGCACTGACCCTCCCACAGTGCGGCGATCGCTCAGCACCGGCCCTCCCACAGTGCGGAGCTCCCTCAGCACCGACCCTCCCACAGTGCGGCGATCCCTCAGCACTGGCCCTCCCACAGTGCGGAGCTCCCTCAGCACTGACCCTCCCACAGTGCGGCGCTACCTCAGCACTGACCCTCCCACAGTGCGGTGCTTCCTCAGCACTGACCCTCCCACAGTGCTGAGCTCCCTCAGCACTGACCCTCCCACAGTGCGGCGCTCCCTCAGCACTGACCCTCCCACAGTGCGGAGCTCCCTCAGCACTGACCCTCGCACAGTGCGGCGCTCCCTCAGCACTGACCCTCCCACAGTGCGGCGCTCCCTCAGCACTGACCCTCCCACAGTGCGGAGCTCCCTCAGCACTGACCCTCCCACAGTGCGGCGCTCCCTCAGCACTGACCCTCCCGCAGTGCGACGCTCCCTCAGCACTGACCCTCCCACAATGCGGCGCTCCCTCAGCACTGACCCTCCCGCAGTGCGGCGCTCCCTCAGCACTGACCCTCCCACAATGCGGCGCTCCCTCAGCACTGACCCTCCCACAGTGCGGCGCTCCCTCAGCACTGACCCTCCCACAGTGCGGCGCTCCCTCAGCACCGACCCTCCCACAGTGCGGCGCTCCCTCAGCACTGACCCTCCCACAGTGCGGCGCTCCCTCAGCACCGACCCTCCCACAGTGCGGCGCTCCCTCAGCACTGACCCTCCCACAGTGCGGCGCTCCCTCAGCACCGACCCTCCCACAGTGCGGCGCTCCCTCAGCACCGACCCTCCCTCAGTGCGGCGCTCCCTCAGCACTGACCCTCCCACAGTGCGGCGCTCCCTCAGCACCGACCCTCCCACAGTGCGGAGCTCCCTCAGCACCGACCCTCCCACAGTGCGGTGCTCCCTCAGCACTGACCCTCCCACAGTGCGGCGCTCCCTCAGCACTGACCCTCCCACAGTGCGGAGCTCCCTCAGCACTGACCCTCCCACAGTGCGGCGCTCCCTCAGCACCGACCCTCCCACAGTGCGGCGCTCCCTCAGCACTGACCCTCCCACAGTGCGGCGCTCCCTCAGCACCGACCCTCCCACAGTGCGGCGCTCCCTCAGCACTGACCCTCCCACAGTGCGGAGCTCCCTCAGCACTGACCCTCCCACAGTGCGGAGCTCCCTCAGCACTGACCCTCCCACAGTGCGGAGCTCCCTCAGCACTGACCCTCCCACAGTGCGGAGCTCCCTCAGCACTGACCCTCCCACAGTGCGGCGCTCCCTCAGCACTGACCCTCCCACAGTGCGGCGCTCCCTCAGCACTGACCCTCTCACAGTGTGGCGCTCCCTCAGCACTGACCCTCCCACAGTGCGGCGCTCCCTCAGCACTGACCCTCCCACAGTGCGGCGCTCCCTCAGCACTGACCCCCCCACAGCGCGGCGCTCCCTCAGCACTGACCCTCCCACAGTGCGGAGCTCCCTCAGCACTGACCCTCCCACAGTGCGGCGCTCCCTCAGCACTGACCCTCTCACAGTGCGGCGCTCCCTCAGCACTGACCCTCCCACAGTGCGGCGCTCCCTCAGCACTGACCCTCCCACAGTGCGGCGCTCCCTCAGCACTGACCCCCCCACAGCGCGGCGCTCCCTCAGCACTGACCCTCCCACAGTGCGGCGCTCCCTCAGCACTGACCCTCCCACAGTGCGGCGCTCCCTCAGCACTGACCCCCCCACAGCGCGGCGCTCCCTCAGCACTGACCCTCCCACAGTGCGGAGCTCCCTCAGCACCGACCCCCCCACAGTGCGGCACTCCCTCAGCACTGACCCTCCCACAGTGCGGCACTCCCTCAGCACTGACCCTCCCACAGAGCGGAGCTCCCTCAGCACTGACCCTCCCACAGTGCGGAGCTCCCTCAGCACCGACCCTCCCACAGTGCGGCGCTCCCTCAGCACTGACCCTCCCACAGTGCAGGGCTCCCTCAGCACTGACCCTCCCACAGTGCGGCGCTCCCTCAGCACTGACCCTCCCACAGTGCGGAGCTCCCTCAGCACCGACCCTCCCACAGTGCGGAGCTCCCTCAGCACTGACCCTCCCACAGTGCGGAGCTCCCTCAGCACTGACCCTCCCACAGTGCGGAGCTCCCTCAGCACCGACCCTCCCACAGTGCGGAGCTCCCTCAGCACTGACCCTCCCACAGTGCGGCACTCCCTCAGCACTGACCCTCCCACAGTGCGGAGCTCCCTCAGCACTGACCCTCCCACAGTGCGGAGCTCCCTCAGCACTGACCCTCCCACAGTGCGGAGCTCCCTCAGCACCGACCCTCCCACATTGCGGAGCTCCCTCAGCACTGACCCTCCCACAGTGCGGCGCTCCCTCAGCACTGACCCTCCCACAGTGCGGCGCTCCCTCAGCACTGACCCTCCCACAGTGCGACGCTCCCTCAGCACTGACCCTCCCACAGTGCGGAGCTCCCTCAGCACTGACCCTCCCACAGTGCAGGGCTCCCTCAGCACTGACCCTCCCACAGTGCGGAGCTCCCTCAGCACTGACCCTCCCACAGTGCGGCACTCCCTCAGCACTGACCCTCCCACAGTGCGGAGCTCCCTCAGCACTGACCCTCCCACAGTGCGGAGCTCCCTCAGCACCGACCCTCCCACATTGCGGCACTCCCTCAGCACTGACCGTCCCACAGTGCGGCGCTCCCTCAGCACTGACCCTCCCGCAGTGCGGAGCTCCCTCAGCACTGACCCTCCCACAGTGCGGCGCTCCCTCAGCACTGACCCTCCCACAGTGCGGCGCTCCCTCAGCACTGACCCTCCCACAGTGCAGGGCTCCCTCAGCACTGACCCTCCCACAGTGCGGAGCTCCCTCAGCACTGACCCTCCCACAGTGCGGCGCTCCCTCAGCACTGACCCTCCCACAGTGCGGCGCTCCCTCAGCACTGACCCTCTCACAGTGTGGCGCTCCCTCAGCACTGACCCTCCCACAGTGCGGCGCTCCCTCAGCACTGACCCTCCCACAGTGCGGCGCTCCCTCAGCACTGACCCCCCCACAGCGCGGCGCTCCCTCAGCACTGACCCTCCCACAGTGCGGAGCTCCCTCAGCACTGACCCTCCCACAGTGCGGCGCTCCCTCAGCACTGACCCTCTCACAGTGCGGCGCTCCCTCAGCACTGACCCTCCCACAGTGCGGCGCTCCCTCAGCACTGACCCTCCCACAGTGCGGCGCTCCCTCAGCACTGACCCCCCCACAGCGCGGCGCTCCCTCAGCACTGACCCTCCCACAGTGCGGCGCTCCCTCAGCACTGACCCTCCCACAGTGCGGCGCTCCCTCAGCACTGACCCCCCCACAGCGCGGCGCTCCCTCAGCACTGACCCTCCCACAGTGCGGAGCTCCCTCAGCACCGACCCCCCCACAGTGCGGCACTCCCTCAGCACTGACCCTCCCACAGTGCGGCACTCCCTCAGCACTGACCCTCCCACAGAGCGGAGCTCCCTCAGCACTGACCCTCCCACAGTGCGGAGCTCCCTCAGCACCGACCCTCCCACAGTGCGGCGCTCCCTCAGCACTGACCCTCCCACAGTGCAGGGCTCCCTCAGCACTGACCCTCCCACAGTGCGGCGCTCCCTCAGCACTGACCCTCCCACAGTGCGGAGCTCCCTCAGCACTGACCCTCCCACAGTGCGGAGCTCCCTCAGCACTGACCCTCCCACAGTGCGGAGCTCCCTCAGCACCGACCCTCCCACAGTGCGGAGCTCCCTCAGCACTGACCCTCCCACAGTGCGGCACTCCCTCAGCACTGACCCTCCCACAGTGCGGAGCTCCCTCAGCACTGACCCTCCCACAGTGCGGAGCTCCCTCAGCACTGACCCTCCCACAGTGCGGAGCTCCCTCAGCACCGACCCTCCCACATTGCGGAGCTCCCTCAGCACTGACCCTCCCACAGTGCGGCGCTCCCTCAGCACTGACCCTCCCACAGTGCGGCGCTCCCTCAGCACTGACCCTCCCACAGTGCGACGCTCCCTCAGCACTGACCCTCCCACAGTGCGGAGCTCCCTCAGCACTGACCCTCCCACAGTGCAGGGCTCCCTCAGCACTGACCCTCCCACAGTGCGGAGCTCCCTCAGCACTGACCCTCCCACAGTGCGGCACTCCCTCAGCACTGACCCTCCCACAGTGCGGAGCTCCCTCAGCACTGACCCTCCCACAGTGCGGAGCTCCCTCAGCACCGACCCTCCCACATTGCGGCACTCCCTCAGCACTGACCGTCCCACAGTGCGGCGCTCCCTCAGCACTGACCCTCCCGCAGTGCGGAGCTCCCTCAGCACTGACCCTCCCACAGTGCGGCGCTCCCTCAGCACTGACCCTCCCACAGTGCGGCGCTCCCTCAGCACTGACCCTCCCACAGTGCAGGGCTCCCTCAGCACTGACCCTCCCACAGTGCGGAGCTCCCTCAGCACTGACCCTCCCACAGTGCGGCGCTCCCTCAGCACTGACCCTCCCACAGTGCGGCGCTCCCTCAGCACTGACCCTCCCACAGTGCGGAGCTCCCTCAGCACTGACCCTCCGCAGTGCGGCGCTCCCTCAGCACTGACCCTCCCACAGTGCGACGCTCCCTCAGCACTGACCCACCCACAGTGCGGAGCTCCCTCAGCACTGACCCTCCCACAGTGCGGCGCTCCCTCAGCACTGACCCTCCCACAGTGCGGAGCTCCCTCAGCACTGACCCTCCCACAGTGCGGAGCTCCCTCAGCACTGACCCTCCCACAGTGCGGAGCTCCCTCAGCACTGACCCTCCCACAGTGCGGAGCTCCCTCAGCACTGACCCTCCCGCAGTGCGGCGCTCCCTCAGCACTGACCCTCCCACAATGCGGCGCTCCCTCAGCACTGACCCTCCCACAGTGCGGCGCTCCCTCAGCACTGACCCTCCCACAGTGCGGCGCTCCCTCAGCACTGACCCTCCCACAGTGCGGCGCTCCCTCAGCACTGACCCCCCCACAGTGCGGAGCTCCCTCAGCACTGACCCTCCCACAGTGCGGAGCTCCCTCATTACTGACCCTCCCACAGTGCGGCGCTCCCTCAGCACTGACCCTCCCACAGTGCGGAGCTCCCTCAGCACTGACCCTCCCACAGTGCGGCGCTCCCTCAGCACTGACCCTCCCGCAGTGCGGCGCTCCCTCAGCACTGACCCTCACACAGTGCGGAGCTCCCTCAGCACTGACCCTGGACAGGTGACGCCCAATCCAGGAGACCCGAGCACCCAAGAGAAATGAAGACAGCAGTGGAACTAAAGCAGGTTAGGGTCGGTTTAATTGATTTACCATGTTTTCCCTGAATGATTAAACTTTTAAAAACTACACGCAGCCGGCTCCTGGGCGAAGTCGCACTGAGCTCTCCCGCTGTGTGAGAGAGAGAGAGGAATCTCCTTGATTCCTGAGACAGGAATACATTTATTTTACACAAACACGCGCCAGGGTGTACAAAACAGCAGAGAAAGATCCAATTGGCAGAGTGGTCGCATAAACGGAGAGCTGGGGCCAGCGGGTAAATAAATCACTGAGGCTTCAAGAGAGGCCGAGGAAGTTTCAGCAGCGGAGAGAGGCTGGTTCGGTCACAACTATACTGTGCTCAGTCCTCGTCGCCACTCTATACGAACAAAGAACAAAGAAAAGTACAGCACAGGAACAGGCCCTTCGGCCCTCCAAGCCCGCGCCGACCATGCTGCCCGACTAAACTACAATCTTCTACACTTCCTGGGTCCGTATCCCTCTATTCCCATCCTATTCATGTATTTGTCAAGATGCCCCTTAAATGTCCCTATCGTCCCTGCTTCCACCACCTCCTCCGGTAGCGAGTTCCAGGCACCCACTACCCTCTGCGTAAAACACTTGCCTCGTACATCTACTCTAAACCTTGCCCCTCGCACCTTAAACCTATGCCCCCTAGTAACTGACCCCTCTACCCCGGGGAAAAGCCTCTAACTATCCACTCTGTCTATGCCCCTCATAATTTTGTCGACCTCTATCAGGTCGCCCCTCAACCTCCTTCGTTCCAGTGAGAACAAACCGAGTTTATTCAACCGCTCCTCATAGCTAATGCTCTCCATACCAGGCAAGCTTCTGGTATAGGAAGGGTGCGATCGGGCTGGAGAGGGTGGGGAGGGGATTCACCGGGAATGTGGCCTGGGCTGGTGCGTCTCCGCGGTGGAGAGAGGCCAGTTAGGCCACAGCTCGAGTACTGTGCTCTGTCCTCGTCGCCAGTCTATAGCAAGGGTGCGATCGGGCTGGAGAGGGTGGGGAGGGGATTAACCGGGAATGTCGCCTGGGCTGGAGCGTCTCCGCGGTGGAGAGAGGCCAGTTAGGCCACAGCTCGAGTACTGTGCTCTGTCCTCGTCGCCAGTCTATAGCAAGGGTGCGATCGGGCTGGAGAGGGTGGGGAGGGGATTAACCGGGAATGTCGCCTGGGCTGGAGCGTCTCCGCGGTGGAGAGAGGCTGGTTAGGCCGGGGTTGTCTCCCTCGGAGCGGAGAATGTCGGGGGGGGGGGACCCGATCGAGGTGGACAGAATCATGAGGGAGGCAGATAGGGTGGATTGGGAGGAACGTTTCCCCTTAGCAGAGGGCTCAATAACGGGGAGGTGGGGGGGGCAGGAGGTTCAAAGGGGATGTGAGGAGAAACGTTTTCGCCCAGGGGGTGGCGGGAATCCGGAACTCGCTGCCTGAAAGGGCCGGTGAGGCGGGATCTCCAACAACAATTGAGAAGCGTTTGGATGAGCTCCCGAAACGCCGGCGGCCGACACGGCTACGGGGCGAGGGCTGGGAGATGGGATCAGAGCAGAGAGGGGGCTCGATGGCTGAGACAGACAAATGAACTCTGGCCACCCAGCTGCCGCGGGTTGTCGGGATCGGGAAGGCGCTAATTATTTTGTGGGGGGTTGCGGTGAGAGAGAGGTGGGGGACGAGGGGGGTGGGACTAATTGGCTGGATCTTTCAAGGGGCTGGCAGGGATATGGTGAGCCGAACGGCCTCCTCCTGTGTCGTTTGAGCAGGGGTTGGTTGAGGAGGGGGGCACTAAGTTGGGTGGGAGGGTGAGCTGTGAGGAGGATACAGAGATCCTTCTCAGTGTGATTTGGACAGGTTGGGCGAGTGGGCAAATCAGTGGCAGATGCAGTTTAATTTGGATAAATGTGAGATTGTCCACTTTGGGAGGAACACCAGGAGGACGATTACTACCTGAACGGTTGTAAATTGGGAGAGGGGAGAGTGCAGCGGGACCTGGGTGTCCTTGTGCACCAGTCGCTGAAGGTAAGCATGAAGGTGGAGCAGGCGGTAAAGACGGCTAATGGTGTGTTGGCCTTCATTGCGAGAGGTTTCGAGTACAGAAGCAGGGATGTGTTGCTGCAGTTGTACAGGGCTTCGGTGAGGCCACACCTGGAGTATTGTGGGCAGTTCTGGTCTCCGTCTCTGAGGAAGGATGTTCTTGCTCTCGAGGGAGAGCAGCCAAGGTTGACCAGGCCGATTCCTGGGACTGTCGTCCGAGAAGAGATTGACTCGGTTGGGATTGTTCTCGACGGAGTTCAGACGAACGAGGGGGGGATCTGACGGAGACGTATAAAATTCTAACAGGACTGGACAGGGGAGATGCAGGGAAGATGTCACCAATGATGGGTGTGTCCAGAACCAGGGGTCACAGCCTGAGGATTCAGGGTGAACCATTTCGGACAGAGATAAGGAGACATTTCTTCACCCAGAGAGTGGCGAGCCTGTGGAATTCATTACCCCAGGAAGTAGTTGATGCTGAAACATTGGATATATTCAGGAGGCGGCTGGATAGAGCACTTGGGGAGATTGGGATCCAAGGCGATGGGGAGAGAGCAGATTGAGTTGGATGGTCAGCCATGATGGT
The DNA here is from genome assembly GCF_047496885.1 of Scyliorhinus torazame. Lineage (NCBI taxonomy): Eukaryota > Metazoa > Chordata > Chondrichthyes > Carcharhiniformes > Scyliorhinidae > Scyliorhinus > Scyliorhinus torazame. The sequence continues at coordinate 3,288,188 of NC_092738.1, forward strand.
GATGAATGGGGGAGTCGGCTCGAAGGACCAAAAGGCCTCCTCTTGCCCCGATCTTCCATGTTTCAAACCGTGAGGAGGATGTGAGTATAAGAAAACGGTGAAAACAGCTGTGACACTCTCGGTTTAACTGTGCTTATGTTGGACCTGTTGGGTGTGTTAAAGACTTCTCGGAAACTTTAACCAGAATACTTCCCCAGGCGTTTGGGGTTTGTTTTAGGGAATGTGTCTTCCCTGAGCTTTCACTTCAATTGATGTCTTTCACTCTCCATCCATAAGACTCACACTCGGAGCACCGTGCACAGTCCCGGTCTCCGTGTTCCTCGGTCAGACCCACACTCGGAGCACAGTGCACAGTCCCGGTCTCCGTGTCCCTCGGTCACACCCACACTCGGAGCACTATGCACAGTCCCTGTCTCCGTATCCCTCGGTCAGACCCACACTCGGAGCACCGTGCGCAGTCCCGGTCTCCGTGTTCCTCGGTCAGACCCACACTCGGAGCACAGTGCACAGTCCCGGTCTCCGTGTCCCTCGGTCACACCCACACTCCGAGCACCGTGCACAGTCCCGGTCTCCGTGTCCCTCGGTCAGACCCACACTCGGAGCACCGTGCACAGTCCCGGTCACCCTATCACTCGGTGAGACCCACACTCCGAGCACCGTGCACAGTCCCGGTCTCCGTATCCCTCGGTCAGATCCACACTCGGAGCACCGTGCACAGTCCCGGTCTTCGTATCCCTCGGTCACACCCACACTCGGAGCACCGTGCACAGTCCCGGTCTCCGTATCCCTCGGTCAGACACACACTCGGAGCACCGTGCACAGTCCCGGTCTCCCTGTCCCTCAGTCAGATCCACACTCGGGGCACCGTGCACAGTCCCGGTCTCCTTGTTCCTCGGTTATACCCACACTCAGAGCACGGTGCACAGTCCCGGCCTCCGTATCCCTCGGTCAGACCCACACTCGGAGCACCGTGCACAGTCCTGGTCTCCGTATCCCTCGGTCAGACCCACACTCGGAGCACCGTGCACAGTCCCGGTGTCCGTGTCCCTCGGTCAGACCCACACTCGGAGAACCGTGCACGGTCCCGGTCTCCGTATCCCTCGGTCAGACCCACACTTGGAGCACCGTGCACAGTCCCGTTCTCCATTTCCCTCGGTCAGACCCACACTCGGAGCACAGTGCACAGTCCCGGTCTACGTATCCCTCGGTGAGACCCACACTCGGAGCACCGTGCACAGTCCCGGTCTCTGTATCCCTCAATCAGAGCCACACTCGGAGCACCGTGCACAGTCCCGGTCTCCCTATCCCTCGGTGAGACCCACACTGGAGCACCGTGCACAGTCCCGGTCTCCATGTCCCTCGGTCAGACCCACACTCGGAGCACCGTGCACAGTCCCGGTCTCCGTGTCCCTCGGTCAGACCCACACTCGGAGCACCGTGCACAGTCCCGGTCTCCGTGTCCCTCGGTCAGACCCACACTCGGAGCACCGTGCACAGTCCCGGTCTCCGTGTCCCTGGGTCAGACCCACACTCGGAGCACCGTGCACAGTCCCGCTCTCCGTGTCCCTCGGTCAGACCCACACTCGGAGCACCGTGCACAGTCCCGGTCTCCGTATCCCTCGGACAGACCCACACTCGGAGCACCGTGCGCAGTCCCAATTGATGAGGATACGAGAGGGTTTAACTCCTCCCCGGATGGCCAGGTATTACCGGGGGTAGGCAGAGAGGGAAGGGGTCCGTGTACACTGTCTCAGTCCAGACGGAGAGATGACAAACCACACAAAACATTCACGGCAGAGATGATGCGGCAGCTACACGTCTGCCTTTTTGGTTAATGAGATGGACGTAGAGTCAGAGGTTAGAACGGTCCACCACGTTCGATCGACGCTGGGCGACGCAGTTTTGGGGGAATTCCCGGGCAGTCCGTCTGTGCGTAACGGAGACCCCTCCTGTCACGTTTCCTCTCCTCGTTACGCAGACGTCAAACACCTACTTCCACCCGCCCCCCGCACTCCAGCCTGCCGGAGCCATGGGTCAGTCTGGAGGATACTGAGACCAACCGGCCAGGGAGCGGGTTCCGGTCCAGAGCATTCAGGACATCTCCGATCTCTCTGTGAGAAAATGGAGCAAAATGCATTAGTGCATTCACTGCGGCGCTCCCTCAGCACTGACCCTCCCGCAGTGCGGAGCTCCCTCAGCACTGACCCTCCCACAGTGCGGAGCTCCCTCAGCACTGACCCTCCCACAGTGCGGCGCTCCCTCAGTACTGACCCTCCCACAGTGCGGCGCTCCCTCAGCACTGACCCTCCCACAGTGCGGAGCTCCCTCAGCACTGACCCTCCCACAGTGCGGAGCTCCCTCAGCACTGACCCTCCCACAGTGCGGAGCTCCCTCAGCACTGACCCTCCCACAGTGCGGCGCTCCCTCAGCACCGACCCTCCCACAGTGCGGAGCTCCCTCAGCACCGACCCTCCCACAGTGCGGAGCTCCCTCAGCACTGACCCTCCCACAGTGCGGCTCTCCCTCAGCACCGACCCTCCCACAGTGCGGCGCTCCCTCAGCACTGACCCTCCCACAGTGCGGCGCTCCCTCAGCACCGACCCTCCCACAGTGCGGAGCTCCCTCAGCACTGACCCTCCCACAGTGCGGCTCTCCCTCAGCACCGACCCTCCCACAGTGCGGCGCTCCCTCAGCACTGACCCTCCCACAGTGAGGCGCTCCCTCAGCACTGACCCTCCCACAGTGCGGAGCTCCCTCAGCACTGACCCTCCCACAGAGCGGAGCTCCCTCAGCACTGACCCTCCCACAGTGTGGCTCTCCCTCAGCACTGACCCTCCCATAGTGCGGAGCTCCCTCAGCACTGACACTCCCACAGTGTGGCGCTCCCTCAGCACTGACCCTCCCACAGTGCGGAGCTCCCTCAGCACTGACCCTCCCACAGTGCGGCGCTCCCTCAGCACTGACCCTCCCACAGTGCGGAGCTCCCTCAGCACTGACCCTCCCACAGTGCGGCGCTCCCTCAGCGCCGACCCTCCCACAGTGCGGAGCTCCCTCAGCACTGACCCTCCCACAGTGCGGCGCTCCCTCGGCACTGACCCTCCCACAGTGCGGAGCTCCCTCAGCACTGACCCTCCCACAGTGCGGAGCTCCCTCAGCACTGACCCTCCCACAGTGCGGCGCTCCCTCAGCACCGACCCTCCCACAGTGCGGAGCTCCCTCAGCACTGACCCTCCCACAGTGCGGCGCTCCCTCAGCGCCGACCCTCCCACAGTGCGGAGCTCCCTCAGCACTGACCCCCCCACAGTGCGGCGCTCCCTCAGCACTGACCCTCCCACAGTGCGGAGCTCCCTCAGCACTGACCCTCCCACAGTGCGGCGCTCCCTCAGCACTGACCCTCCCACAGTGCGGCGCTCCCTCAGCACCGACTCTCCCACAGTGCGGCGCTCGCTCAGCACTGACCCTCCCACAGTGCGGCGCTCCCTCAGCACCGACCCTCCGACAGTGCGGAGCTCCATCAGCACTGACCCTCCCACAGTGCGGCGCTCCCTCAGCACTGACCCTCCCACAGTGCGGAGCTCCCTCAGCACTGAGCCTCCCACAGTGCGGCGCTCCCACAGCACCGACCCTCCCACAGTGCGGAGCTCCCTCAGCACCGACCCTCCCACAGTGCGGAGCTCCCTCAGCACCGACCCTCCCACAGTGCGGATCTCCCTCAGCACCGACCCTCCCACAGTGCGGAGCTCCCTCAGCACCGACCCTCCCACAGTGCGGAGCTCCCTCAGCACTGACCCTCCCACAGTGCGGCGCTCCCTCAGCACCGACCCTCCCACAGTGCGGCGCTCCCTCAGCACCGACCCTCCCACAGTGCGGAGCTCCCTCAGCACCGACCCTCCCACAGTGCGGATCTCCCTCAGCACCGACCCTCCCACAGTGCGGAGCTCCCTCAGCACCGACCCTCCCACAGTGCGGAGCTCCCTCAGCACTGACCCTCCCACAGTGCGGCGCTCCCTCAGCACTGACCCTCCCACAGTGCGGAGCTCCCTCAGCACTGAGCCTCCCACAGTGCGGCGCTCGCTCAGCACTGACCCTCCCACAGTGCGGAGCTCCCTCAGCACTGAGCCTCTCACAGTGCGGCGCTAGCTCAGCACTGACCCTCCCACAGTGCGGCGCTCCCTCAGCACTGACCGTCCCACAGTGCGGGGCTCCCTCAGCACTGACCCTCCCACAGTGTGGAGCTCCCTCAGCACCGACCCTCCCACAGTGCGGCGCTCCCTCAGCACTGACCCTCCCACAGTGTGGAGCTCCCTCAGCACCGACCCTCCCACAGTGCGGCGCTCCCTCAGCACTGAGCCTCCCACAGTGCGGCGCTCCCTCAACACTCACCCTCCCACAGTGCGGAGCTCCCTCAGCACTGACCCTCTCACAGTGCGGAGCTCCTTCAGCACTGACCAAACCACAGTGCAGAGCTTCCTCAGCACTGACCCTCCCGCAGTGCGGCGCTCCCTCAGCACCGACCCTCCCACAGTGCGGCGCTCCCTCAGCACTGACCCTCCCACAGTGCGGCGCTCCCTCAGCACTGACCCTCCCACAGTGCGGCGCTCCCTCAGCACTGACCCTCCCACAGTGCGGCGCTCCCTCAGCACTGACCCTCCCACAGTGCGGAGCTCACTCAGCACTGACCCTCCCACAGTGCGGCGCTCCCTCAGCACTGACCCTCCCACAGTGCGGAGCTCACTCAGCACTGACCCTCCCACAGTGCAGCGCTCCCTCAGCACTGACCCTCCCACAGTGCGGCGCTCCCTCAGCACCGACCCTCCCGCAGTGCGGCGCTCCCTCAGCACTGACCCACCCGCAGTGCGGAGCTCCCTCAGCACCGACCCTCCCACAGTGCGGCGCTCCCTCAGCACTGACCCTCCCACAGTGCGGCGCTCCCTCAGCACTGACCCTCCCACAGTGCGGGGCTCCCTCAGCACTGAGCCTCCCACAGTGCGGCGCTCCCTCAGCACTGAGCCTCCCACAGTGCGGCGCTCCCACAGCACCGACCCTCCCACAGTGCGGCGCTCCCTCAGCACTGACCCTCCCACAGTGTGGAGCTCCCTCAGCACCGACCCTCCCACAGTGCGGCGCTCCCTCAGCACTGACCCTCCCACAGTGCGGCGCTCCCTCAGCACTGACCCTCCCACAGTGTGGAGCTCCCTCAGCACTGACCCTCCCACAGTGCGGCGCTCCCTCAGCACTGACCCTCCCACAGTGCGGAGCTCCCTCAACACTCACCCTCCCACAGTGCGGAGCTCCCTCAGCACTGACCCTCTCACAGTGCGGAGCTCCCTCAGCACTGACCCAACCACAGTGCGGAGCTCCCTCAGCACTGACCCTCCCACAGTGCGGAGCTCACTCAGCACTGACCCTCCCACAGTGCGGAGCTCCCTCAGCACTGACCCTCACACAGTGCGGCGCTCCCTCAGAACTGACCCTCCCACAGTGCGGCGCTCCCTCAGCACTGACCCTCCCACAGTGCGACGCTCACTCATCACTGACCCTCCCACAGTGCGGCGCTCCCTCAGCACTGACCCTCCCACAGTGCAGCGCTCCCTCAGCACTGACCCTCCCACAGTGCGGAGCTCACTCAGCACTGACCCTCCCACAGTGCAGCGCTCCCTCAGCACTGACCCTCCCACAGTGCGGAGCTCACTCAGCACTGACCCTCCCACAGTGCGGCGCTCCCTCAGCACTGACCCTCCCACAGTGCGACGCTCACTCATCACTGACCCTCCCACAGTGCGGCGCTCCCTCAGCACTGACCCTCCCACAGTGCGGCGCTCCCTCATCACTGACCCTCCCACAGTGCGGAGCTCCCTCAGCACTGACCCTCCCACAGTGCGGAGCTCACTCAGCACTGACCCTCCCACAGTGCAGCGCTCCCTCAGCACTGACCCTCCCACAGTGCGGAGCTCACTCAGCACTGACCCTCCCACAGTGCGGCGCTCCCTCAGCACTGACCCTCCCACAGTGCAGCGCTCCCTCAGCACTGACCATCCCACAGTGCGGCGCTCCCTCAGCACCGACCCTCCCGCAGTGCGGCGCTCCCTCAGCACTGACCCACCCGCAGTGCGGAGCTCCCTCAGCACTGACCCTCCCACAGTGCGGCGCTCCCTCAGCACTGACCCTCCCACAGTGCGGCGCTCCCTCAGCACTGACCCTCCCACAGTGCGGCGCTCCCTCAGTACTGACCCCACACTGCGGAGCTCCCTCAGCACTGACCCTCCCACAGTGCGGCGCTCCCTCAGCACTGACCCTCCCACAGTGCGGCGCTCCCTCAGCACTGACCCTCCGACAGTGCGGCGCTCCCTCAGCACTGACCCTCCCACAGTGCGGAGCTCCCTCAGTACTGACCCCACACTGCGGAGCTCCCTCAGCACTGACCCTCCCACAGTGCGGCGCTCCCTCAGCACTGACCCTCCCACAGTGCGGCGCTCCCTCAGCACTGACCCTCCCACAGTGCGGCGCTCCCTCAGCACTGACCCTCCCACAGTACGTCACTCCCTCAGCACTGACCCTCCCAGAGTGCTGAGCTCCCTCAGCACTGACCCTGCCACAGTGCAGCGCTCCCTTAGCACTGACCCTCCCACAGTGCGTCGCGCCCTTAGCACTGACCCTCCCACAGTGCGGCGCTCCCACAATACTGACCCTCCCACAGTGCGGAGCTCCCTCAGCACTGACCCTCACACAGTGCAGCGCTCCCTCAGCACTGACCCTCCCACAGTGCGGAGCTCCCTCAGCACTGACCCTCCCACAGTGCGGAGCTCCCTCAGCACTGACCCTCCCACAGTGCGGCGCTCCCTCAGCACTGACCCTCCCACAGTGCGGCGCTCCCTCAGCACTGACCCTCCCACAGTGCGGCGCTCCCTCAGCACCGACCCTCCCACAGTGCGGAGCTCCCTCAGCACTGACCCTCCCACAGTGCGGAGCTCCCTCAGCACCGACCCTCCCACAGTGCGGCGCTCCCTCAGCACTGACCCTCCCACAGTGCGGAGCTCCCTCAGCACCGACCCTCCCACAGTGCGGCGCTCCCTCAGCACTGACCCTCCCACAGTGCGGAGCTCCCTCAGCACTGACCCTCCCACAGTGCGGCGCTCCCTCAGCACTGACCCTCCCACAGTGCGGCGCTCCCTCAGCACTGACCCTCCCACAGTGCGGCGCTCCCTCAGCACTGACCCTCGCACAGTGCGGCGCTCCCTCAGCACCGACCCTCCCACAGTGCGGCGCTCCCTCAGCACTGACCCTCCCACGGTGCGGAGCTCCCTCAGCACTGACCCTCCCACAGTGCGGCGCTCCCTCAGCACTGACCCTCCCACAGTGCGGCGCTCCCTCAGCACTGACCCTCCCACAGTGCGGCGCTCCCTCAGCACTGACCCTCCCACAGTGCGGCGCTCCCTCAGCACTGACCCTCCCACGGTGCGGAGCTCCCTCAGCACTGACCCTCCCACAGTGCGGCGCTCCCTCAGCACTGACCCTCCCACAGTGCGGAGCTCCCTCAGCACTGACCCTCCCACAGTGCGGCGCTCCCTCAGTACCGACCCTCCCACAGTGCGGAGCTCCCTCAGCACCGACCCTCCCACAGTGCGGAGCTCCCTTAGCACTGACCCTCTCACAGTGCGGAGCTCCCTCAGCACTGACCCTCCCACAGTGCGGAGCTCCCTCAGCACCGACCCTCCCACAGTGCGGCGCTCCCTCAGCACTGACCCTCCCACAGTGCGGCGCTCCCTCAGCACTGTCCCTCCCACAGTGCGGCGCTCCCTCAGCACTGACCCTCCCACAGTGCGGAGCTCCCCCAGCACTGACCCTCCCACAGTGCGGCACTCCCTCAGCACTGACCCTCCCACAGTGCGGCGCTCCCTCAGCACTGACCCTCCCACAGTGCGGCGCTCCCTCAGCACCGACCCTCCCACAGTGCGGCGCTCCCTCAGCACTGACCCTCCCACAGTGCGGAGCTCCCCCAGCACTGACCCTCCCACAGTGCGGAGCTCCCTCAGCACTGACCCTCCCACAGTGCGGCGCTTCCTCAGCACTGACCCTCCCACAGTGCGGCGCTCCCTCAGCACTGTCCCTCCCACAGTGCGGCGCTCAATCAGCACTGACCCTCCCACAGTGCGGAGCTCCCCCAGCACTGACCCTCTCACAGTGCGGAGCTCCCTCAGCACTGACCCTCCCACAGTGCGGAGCTCCCTCAGCACTGACCCTCCCACAGTGCGGCGCTCCCTCAGCACTGACCCTCCCACAGTGCGGCGCTCCCTCAGCACTGACCCTCCCACAGTGTGGAGCTCCCTCAGCACTGACCCTCCCACAGTGCGGAGCTCCCTCAGCACCGACCCTCCCACAGTGCGGCTCTCCTTCAGCACTGACCCTCCCACAGTGCGGAGCTCCCTCAGCACCGACCCTCCCACAGTGCGGAGCTCCCTCAGCACTGACCCTCCCACAGTGCGGCCCTCCCTCAGCACTGACACTCCCACAGTGCGGCGCTCCCTCAGCACTGACACTCCCACAGTGCGGCGCTCCCTCAGCACTGACCCTCCCACAGTGCGGCACTCCCTCAGCACTGACCCTCCCACAGTGCGGAGCTCCCTCAGCACCGACCCTCCCACAGTGCGGAGCTCCCTCAGCACTGACCCTCCCACAGTGCGGAGCTCCCTCAGCACTGACCCTCCCACAGTGCGGCGCTCCCTCAGCACTGACCCTCCCACAGTGCGGCGCTCCCTCAGCACTGACCCTCCCACAGTGCGGCCCTCCCTCAGCACTGACCCTCCCACAGTGCGGAGCTCCCTCAGCACTGACCCTCCCGCAGTGCGGAGCTCCCTCAGCACTGACCCTCCCACAGTGCGGCGCTCCCTCAGCACTGACCCTCACACAGTGCGGAGCTCCCTCAGCACTGACCCTCCCACAGTGCGGCCCTCCCTCAGCACTGACCCTCCCACAGTGCAGTTGCTCCGTTACCTGCTGCGTTCTGCTCCTGAAGCATCTCCCGTGAGAAGTGAGGGATTTTCCGGGTCACCTCGGGGTCCTGACATCTCTGGCCGCTGCCCGGAGATTGTTGTTCCCGCTCCAGTGTCCTGGCCTTCCGTGTGCCGATTCCCGCTGCCCTGCTTATGCCGCGCCCTGGGGCCGGGGCCTCCTGAGGTCCCGTTCTCGTCCGGGGGAACGATTTTCCCAACGCACACCCAGCCGTGTCTGGTGGAGGGAATGTCCCGATTCCGCTGTCCAGTGTTCGCGTCTGAAAGTTGGAGCCTGGAGCCAAAAAGAGGATAGAGGCAGCAGAAAGCAGTGAATTATAATAAACACAATGTTAGGCCCACACTCGGAGCACCGTGCACAGTCCCGGTCTCCATGTCCCTCGGTCAGACCCACACTCGGAGCACCGTGCACAGTCCCGGTCTCCGTGTCCCTCGGTCAGACCCAACCTCGGAGCACCGTGCACAGTCCCGGTCTCCGTGTCCCTCGGTCAGACCCACACTCGGAGCACCGTGCACAGACCCGGTCTCCGTGTCCCTCGGTCAGACCCACACTCGGAGCACCGTGCACAGTCCCGATCTCCGTGTCCCTCGGTTAGACCCACACTCGGAGCACCGTGCACAGTCCCGGTCTCCGTGTCCCTCGGTCAGACCCACACTCGGAGCACCGTGCACCGTGCGCAGTCCCGGTCTCCGTGTCCCTCGGTCAGACCCACACTCGGAGCACCGTGCACAGTCCCGGTCTCCGTATCCCACGGTCAGGCACACACTCGGAGCACCGTGCACAGTCCCGGTCTCCGTGTCCCTCGGTCAGACGCACACTCGGAGCACCGTGCACAGACCCGGTCTCCGTGTCCCTCGGTCAGGCACACACTCGGAGCACCGTGCACAGTCCCGGTCTCCGTATCCCTCGGTCAGGCACACACTCGGAGCACCGTGCACAGTCCCGGTCTCCCTATCCCTCGGTCAGACCCACACTCGGAGCACCGTGCGCAGTCCCGGTCTCCGTGTCCCTCGGTCAGACCCACACTCGGAGCACCGTGCACAGTCCCGGTCTCCGTGTCCCTCGGTCAGACCCACACTCGGAGCACCGTGCGCAGTCCCGGTCTCCGTGTCCCTCGGTCAGACCCACACTCGGAGCACCGTGCACAGTCCCGGTCTCCGTATCCCTCGGTCAGACCCACACTCGGAGCACCGTGCACAGTCCCGGTCTCCGTATCCCTCGGTCAGACCCACACTCGGAGCACCGTGCACAGTCCCGGTCTCCGTGTCCCTCGGTGAGACCCACACTCGGAGCACCGCGCACAGTCCCGGTCTCCGTATCCCTCGGTCAGACCCACACTCGGAGCACCGTGCAGTGTCCCGGTCTCCGTGTCCCTCGGTCAGACCCACACTCAGAGCACCGTGCACAGTCCCAGTCTCCGTATCCCTCGGTCAGACCCACACTCGGAGCACCGTGCACAGTCCCGGTCTCCGTGTCCCTCGGTCAGACCCACACTCGGAGCACCGTGCACAGTCCCGGTCTCCGTATCCCTCGGTCAGACCCACACTCGGAGCACCGTGCACAGTCCCGGTCTCCGTATCCCTCGGTCAGACCCACACTCGGAGCACCGTGCACAGTCCCGGTCTCCGTGTCCCTCGGTCAGAGCCACACTCGGAGCACCGTGCACAGTCCCGGTCTCCGTGTCCCTTGGTCAGACCCACACTCGGAGCACCGTGCACAGTCCCGGTCTCCGTGTTCCTCGGTCAGACCCACACTCAGAGCACCGTGCACAGTCCCGGTCTCCGTATCCCTCGGTCAGACCCACACTCGGAGCACCGTGCACAGTCCCGGTCTCCGTGTCCCTCGGTCAGACCCACACTCGGAGCACCGTGCACAGTCCCGGTCTCCGTGTCCCTCGCTCAGACCCACACTCGGAGCACCGTGCACAGTCCCGGTCTCCGTGTCCCTCGGTCAGACCCACACTCGGAGCACCGTGCACAGTCCCGGTCTCCGTGTCCCTCGGTCAGACCCACACTCGGAGCACCGTGCACAGTCCCGGTCTCCCTCGTTCAGACCCACACTCGGAGCACCGTGCACAGTCCCGGTCTCCGTGTCCCTCGGTCAGACCCACACTCGGAGCACCGTGCACAGTCCCGGTCTCCGTATCCCTCAGTCAGACCCACACTCGGAGCACCGTGCACAGTCCCGGTCTCCGTGTCCCTCGGTCAGACCCACACTCGGAGCACCGTGCACAGTCCCGGTCTCCGTGTTCCTCGGTCAGACCCACACTCAGAGCACCGTGCACAGTCCCGGTCTCCGTGTCCCTTGGTCAGACCCACACTCGGAGCACCGTGCACAGTCCCGGTCTCCGTGTTCCTCGGTCAGACCCACACTCAGAGCACCGTGCACAGTCCCGGTCTCCGTGTCCCTCGCTCAGACCCACACTCGGAGCACCGTGCACAGTCCCGGTCTCCGTGTCCCTCGGTCAGACCCACACTCGGAGCACCGTGCACAGTCCCGGTCTCCGTGTCCCTCGGTCAGACCCACACTCGGAGCACCGTGCACAGTCCCGGTCTCCGTGTCCCTCGGTCAGACCCACACTCGGAGCACCGTGCACAGTCCCGGTCTCCCTATCCCTCGGATATACCCACACTCGGAGCACCGTGCACAGTCCCGGTCTCCGTGTCCCTCGGTCAGACCCACACTCGGAGCACAGTGCACAGTCCCGGTCTCCGTGTCCCTCGGTCAGACCCACACTCGGAGCACCGTGCACAGTCCCGGTCTCCGTGTCCCTCGGTCAGACCCACACTCGGAGCACCGTGCACAGTCCCGGTCTCCCTATCCCTCGGTTATACCCACACTCGGAGCACCGTGCACAGTCCCGGTCTCAGTGACCCTCGGTCAGACCCACACTCGGAGCACTTTGCACAGTCCCGGTCTCCGTGACCCTCAGTCAGACCCACACTCGGAGCACCGTGCACAGCCCCGGTCTCCCTATCCCTCGGTTATACCCACACTCGGAGCACTGTGCACAGTTCCGGTCTCCGTATCCCTCGGTCAGACCCACACTCGGAGCACCGTGCACAGTCCCGGCCTCCGTATCCCTCGGTCAGACCCACACTGGAGCACCGTGCACAGTCCCGGTCTCCGTATCCCTCGGTCAGACCCACACTGGAGCACCGTGCACAGTCCCGGTCTCCGTATCCCTCGGTCAGACCCACACTCGGAGCACCGTGCACAGTCCCGGCCTCCGTATCCCTCGGTCAGACCCACACTGGAGCACCGTGCACAGTCCCGGCCTCCGTATCCCTCGGTCAGACCCACACTGGAGCACCGTGCACAGTCCCGGTCTCCGTGACCCTCGGTCAGACCCACACTCGGAGCACCGTGCCCAGTCCCGGTCTCCGTGTCCCTCGGTCAGACCCACACTCGGAGCACCGTGCACAGTCCCGGTCCCCGTGTCCCTCGGTTCGACCCACACTCGGAGCACCGTGCACAGTCCCGGTCTCCGTGTCCCTCGGTCAGACCCACACTCGGAGCACCGTGCACAGTCCCGGTCTCCATATCCATTGGTCAGACCCACACTCGGAGCACCGTGCACAGTCCCGGTCTCCCTCGGTCAGACCCACACTCGGAGCACCATGCACAGTCCCGGTCTCCGTGTCCCTCGGTCAGACCCACACTCGGAGCACCGTGCACAGTCCCGGTCCCCGTGTCCCTCGGTTCGACCCACACTCGGAGCACCGTGCACAGTCCCGGTCTCCGTGTCCCTCGGTCAGACCCACACTCGGAGCACCGTGCACAGTCCCGGTCTCCATATCCATTGGTCAGACCCACACTCGGAGCACCATGCACAGTCCCGGTCTCCATATCCCTTGGTCTGACCCACACTCGGAGCACCGTGCACAGTCCCGGTCTCCATTACCATCGGTCAGACCCACATTCGGAGCAACGTGCACAGTCCCGGTCTCCGTGTTCCTCGGTCAGAACCCACACTCGGAGCACCGTGCACAGTCCCGGTCTCCGTGTTCCTCGGTCAGACCCACACTCGGAGCACCGTGCACAGTCCCGGTCTCCGTATCCCTCGGTTAGACACACCACTCGGAGCACTGTGGGACTCACTCCCACGGGGGAGTGGGGGAGAATGTGGGACTCGCTCCCGCGGGGAGTGGGGAAGAATGTGGGACTCGCTCCCATGGGGAGCGGGGTAGAATGTGTGACTCGCTCCCGCGGGGAGTGGGGTAGAATGTGGGACTCGCTCCCACGGGGAGTGTTGAGAATGTGGGACTCGCTCTCACGGGGAGTGGGGGGAGAATGTGGGACTCACTCCCGCGGGGTGTGGTGGACAATGTGGGACTCGCTCCCATGGGAGTGGGGAGAATGTGGGACCACTCCGCGGGGAGTGGGTGGAGAATGTGGGACTCACTCCCGCGGGGTGTGGGGGACAATGTGGGACTCGCTCCCGCGGGGAGTGGGGGAGAATGTGGGACTCGCTCGCACGGGAGAGGGGGAGAATGTGGGACTCGCTCCCACGGGGAGTGGGGACAATGTGGGACTCGCTCCCATGGGGAGTGGGGGAGAATGTGGGACCGCTCCCGCGGGGAGTGGGGGAGAATGTGGGACTCGCTCCCACGGGGGAGCGGGGTAGAATGTGTGACTCACACCCGCGGGGAGTGGGGGAGAATGTGGGACTCGCTCCCGCGGGGAGTGGGGGAGAATGTGGGACTCGCTCCCACGGGGAGCGGGGTAGAATGTGTGACTCACTCCCACGGGAGTGGGGGAGAATGTGGGACTCGCTCCCGCGGGGAGTGGGGAGAATGTGGGACTCGCTCCACGGGGGAGCGGGGAGAATGTGGGACTCGCTCCGCGGGGAGTGGGGGAGAATGTGGGACTCGCTCCCGTGGGGAGTGGGGGAGAATGTGGGACTGGCTCCCACGGGGAGTGGGGGAGAATGTGGGATCTCGCTCCCGTGGGGAGTGGGGAGAATGTGAGACTCGCTCCCACGGGGAGTGGGGGAGAATGTGGACTCGCTCCCACGGGGAGTGGGGGGAGAATGTGGAACTCCGCTCCCGCGGGGAGAGGGGAGAATGTGGGACTCGCTCCCACGGGGAGCGGGGCGAGAATGTGGGACTCGCTCCCACGGGGAGTGGGGCAGAATGTGGGACTCGCTCCCGCGGGGAGTGGGGGAGAATGAGGGAGTCGCTCCCACGGGGAGTGTTGGAGAATCATGGACTCTCTCCCACGGGGAGTGGGGGAGAATCTGAGACTCGCTCCCACGGGGTGGGTGGGGGAGAATGTGGGACTCGCTCCCGCGGGGAGGGGGGAGAATGCGGGACTCGCTCCCACGGGAGTGGGGGAGAATGTGGGACTCGCTCCCACGGGGAGTGGGGGAGAATGTGGGACTCGCTCTCACGGGGAGTGGGGTGAGAATGTGGGACTCGGTCCCACAGGGAGTGGGGAGAATGTGGGACTCGCTCCCGCGGGAGTGGGGAGAATGTGGGACTCGCTCCGCGGGGAGTGGGGAGAATGTGGGACTCGCTCCCTCCCGCGGGGAGTGGGGGAGAATGTGGGACTTGCTCCCGCGGGGAGTGGGGAGAATGTGGGACTCGCTCCCAGCGGGGAGTGGGGAGAATGTGGGACTCGCTCGCACGGGAGAGGGGGAGAATGTGGGACTCGCTCCCACGGGGAGCGGGGGTAGAATATGTGACTCACTCCTGCGGGGAGTGGGGGAGAATGTGGGACTCGCCTCCCTCGGGGAGTGGGGAGAATGTTGGACTCGCTCCCACGGGGAGTGGGGAGAATGTGGGACTCGCTCCCGCCGGGAGTGGGGGAGAATCTGAGACTCGCTCCCGCGGGGAGTGAGGGAGAATGTGGGACTCGCTCCCACGGGGAGTGGGGGAGAATGTGGGACTCGCTCCGCGGGGAGTGGGGGAGAATGTGGGACACGCTCCCGCGGGGAGTGGGGAGAATGTGGGACTCGCTCCCGCGGGGAGTGGGGGAGAATGTGGGACTGGCTCCCACGGGGAGTGGGGGAGAATGTGGGACTCGCTCCCACGGGAGTGGGGGAGAATGTGGGACTTGCTCCCGCGGGGAGTGGGGAGAATGTGGACTCGCTCCCGCGGGGAGTGGGGAGAATGTGGGACTCGCTCGCACGGGGAGAGGGGGAGAATGTGGGACTCGCTCCACGGGGAGCGGGGTAGAATATGTGACTCACTCCCGCGGGGAGTGGGGGAGAATGTGGGACTCGCTCCCACGGGGATTTGTGGAGAATGTGGGACTCGCTCCCACGGGGAGTGGGGAGAATGTGGGACGCGCTCCCGCGGGGAGTGGGGAGAATGTGGGACTCGCTCCCACGGGAGTGGGGAGAATGTGGGACTCGCTCCCACGGGGTGTGGGGGTAGAATGTGGGACTCGCTCCCACGGGGAGTGAGGGAGAATATGGGACTCGCTCCCGCGGGGAGAATGTGGGACTCGCCTCCCACGGGGAGTGGGGGAGAATTTGGACTCGCTCCCCATGCGGAGTGGGGGGAGAATGTGGGACTCGTTCCCACGGGGAGTGGGGGAGAATGTGGGACTTGCTCCCGCGGGGAGTGGGGGGGAGAATGTGGGACTCGCTCCCACGGGGAGTGGGGGAGAATGTGGAACTCGCTCCTGCGGGGAGACGGGAGAATGTGGGACTCGCTCCCACGGGGAGCGGGGAGAGAATGTGGGACTCGCTCCCACGGGGAGTGGGGGAGAATGTGGGACTCACTCCCATTGGGAGTGGGGAGGAATGTGGGAGTCGCTCCCACGGGGAGTGTTGGAGAATGTGGGACTCGCTCTCACGGGGAGTGGGGTGAGAATGTGGGACTCGCTCCACAGGGAGTGGGGAGAATGTGGGACTTGCTCCGCGGAGAGTGGGGGGAGAATGTGGGACTCGCTCCGCAACGGGGAGTGGGGGGAGAATGTGGGACTCGCTCCGCCACGGGGAGAGGGGGAGAATGTGGGACTCGCTCCCACGGGGAGCGGGGTAGAATGTGTGACTCACTCCCGCGGGGAGTGGGGGAGAATGTGGGACTCGCTCCCGCGGGGAGTGGGGGAGAATGTGGGACTCGCTCCCGCGGGGACAATGTGGGACTCGCTCCTGCGGGGACGGGGTAGAATGTGGGACTCGCTCCCACGGGGAGTGGGGGAGAATGTGGGACTCGCTCCTGCGGGGAGTGGGGAGAATGTGGGACCTCGCTCCTGCGGGGAGTGGGGAGAATGTGGGACTCGCTCTCGCGGGGAGTGGGGAGAATGTGGGACTCGCTCCCACGGGGAGTGGGGGAGAATGTGGGACTCGCTCCCGCGTGGAGTGGGGGAGAATGTGGGAATCGCTCCCACGGGGAGTGGGGGGGAGAATGTGGGACTCGCTCCCACAGGGAGTGGGGAGAATGTGGGACTCGCTCCACGGGGAGCGGGGAGAGAATGTGGGACTCGCTCCCACGGGGAGTGGGGAGAATGTGGGACTCGCTCCCGCGGGGAGTGGGGAGAATGTGGACTCGCTCCCCGCGGGGAGTGAGGGAGAATGTGGGACTTGCTCCCGCGGGGGAATAGGGGGAGAATGTGGGACACGCTCCCGTGGGGAGTGGGGGAGAATGTGGGACTCGCTCCCACGGGGAGTGTTGGAGAAAGTGGGAATCGCTCCCACGGGGAGTGGGGGAGAATGTGGGACTCGCTCCCGCGGGGAGTGGGGAGAATGTGGGACTCGCTCCCACGGGGAGTGGGGGAGAATGTGGGACTCGCTCCCACGGGACTGGGGGAGAATGTGGGACTCGCTCCCCACGGGGAGTGGGGGAGAATGTGGGACTCGCTCCCACGGGGAGTGGGGGGGGAGAATGTGGGACACGCTCCCGCGGGGAGTGGGGGAGAATGTGGGACTCGCTCCCGCGGGGAGTGGGGGAGAATGTGGGACTGGCTCCCACGGGGAGTGGGGGAGAATGTGGACTCGCTCCCGCGTGGAGTGGGGGAGAATGTGGAAATCGCTCCCACAGAGAATGGGGGAGAATGTGGGAATCGCTCCCACGGGGAGCGGGGAGAGAATGTGGGACTCGCTCCCACGGGGAGTGGGGGAGAATGTGGACTCGCTCCCACGGGGAGTGGGGGAGAATGTGGGACTCACTCCATCGGGGAGTGGGGGAGAATGTGGGACTCGCTCCCAGCGGGGAGTGGGGGAGAATGTGGACTGGCTCCCACGGGGAGTGGTGGGAGAATGTGTGACTCGCTCCCGTGGGGAGTGGGTGAGAATGTGGGACTCGCTCCCACGGGGAGTGGGGGAGAATGTGGGACTCGCTCCCACGGGGAGTGGGGGAGAATGTGGGACTCACTCCCATTGTGAGTGGGGGAGAATGTGGGAGTCGCTCCCACGGGGAGTGTTGGAGATGTGGGACTCGCTCTCACGGGGAGTGGGGTGAGAATGTGGGACTCGCTCCCACAGGGAGTGGGGAGAATGTGGGACTTGCTCCCGCGGAGAGTGGGGGGAGAATGTGGGACTCGCTCGCACGGGGAGTGGGGGGAGAATGTGGGACTCGCTCGCACGGGGAGAGGGGGAGAATGTGGGACTCGCTCCCACGGGGAGCGGGTAGAATGTGTGACTCACTCCCGCGGGGAGTGGGGGAGAATGTGGGACTCGCTCCCGCGGGGACGTGGGGGAGAATGTGGGACTCGCTCCCGCGGGGACAATGTGGGACTCGCTCCTGCGGGTGAGCGGGGGTAGAATGTGGGACTCGCTCCCACGGGGAGTGGGGAGAATGTGGGACTCGCT
Organism: Scyliorhinus torazame; assembly: GCF_047496885.1. Classification (NCBI taxonomy): domain Eukaryota; kingdom Metazoa; phylum Chordata; class Chondrichthyes; order Carcharhiniformes; family Scyliorhinidae; genus Scyliorhinus; species Scyliorhinus torazame. The sequence goes on from NC_092738.1 coordinate 3,305,958, forward strand.
CCTGCGGGGAGTGGGAGAATGTGGGACTCGCTCCTGCGGGGAGTGGGGAGAATGTGGACTCGCTCTCGCGGGGAGTGGGGAGAATGTGGGACTCGCTCCCAAGGGGAGTGGGGGAGAATGTGGGACTCGCTCCCCGCGTGGAGTGGGGGAGAATGTGGGAATCGCTCCACCGGGAGTGGGGGAGAATGTGGGTCTCGCTCCCACAGGGAGTGGGGAGAATGTGGGACTCGCTCCCACGGGGAGCGGGGAGAGAATGTGGGACTCGCTCCCGCGGGTAATGGGGGAGAATGTGGGACTCGCTCCCGCGGGTGAGTGAGGGAGAATGTGGGACTCGCTCCCGCGGGAGTGGGGGAGATGTGGGACTCGCTCCCCGCGGGGAGTGAGGGAGAATGTGGGACTCGCTCCCGCGGGGGAGTGGGGGAGAATGTGGGACACGCTGCCGTGGCGAGTGGGGGAGAATGTGGGACTCGCTCCCACGGGGAGTGTTGGAGAATGTGGGACTCGCTCCCACGGGGAGTGGGGGAGAATGGGGACTCGCTCCCACGGGGACTGGGGGAGAATGTGGGACTCGCTCCCACGGGGAGTGGGGGGAGAATGTGGGACTCGCTCCCACGGGAGTGGGGGAGAATGTGGGACTCGCTCCCGCGGGGGAGTGGGGGAGAATGTGGGACTCGCCTCCCGCGGGGGGAGTGGGGTAGAATGTGGGACTTGGCTCCCACGGGGAGTGGGGGAGAATGTGGGACTCGCTCCCGCGTGGAGTGGGGGAGAATGTGGGAATCGCTCCCACAGGGATGGGGAGAATGTGGGAATCGCTCCCACGGGGAGCGGGGAGAGAATGTGGGACTCGCTCCCACGGGGAGTGGGGGAGAATGTGGGACTCGCTCCCACGGGGAGTGGGGGAGAATGTGGGACTCGCTCCCGTGGGGAGTGGGGGAGAATGTGGGACTCGCTCCCACGGGGAGGTGGGGGAGAATGTGGGACTCGCTCCCACGGGGAGTGGGGGAGAATGTGGAACTCGCTCCCGCGGGGAGAGGGGAGAATGTGGGACTCGCTCCCACGGGGAGCGGGGAGAGAATGTGGGACTCGCTCCCACGGGAGTGGGGCAGAATGTGGGACTCGCTCCCACGGGGAGTGGGGGAGAATGTGGGACTCGCTCCCACGGGGAGTGGGGGAGAATGTGGGACTTCACTCCCACGGGGAGTGGGGGAGAATGTGGGACTCGCTCCACGGGGAGTGGGGGAGAATGGGGGACTCGCTCCGCGGGGAGTGGGGGAGAATGTGCGACTCGCTCCCGCGGGGAGTGGGGGAGAATGTGGGACTCGCTCCCACGGGGAGTGGGGAGAATGTGGGACTCGCTCCCTCGGGAGTGGTGGAGAGAATGGGGGACTCGCTCTCACGGGGAGTGGGGCAGAATGTGGGACTCACTCCCACGGGGAGTGGGGGAGAATGTGGGACTCGCTCCCACGGGGAGTGGGGAGAATGGGGGACTCGCTCCCGCGGGGAGCGGGGAGAATGTGGGACTCGCTCTCACGGGGAGTGGGGCAGAATGTGGGACTCGCTCCCACGGGGAGTGGGGAGAATGTGGGACTCGCTCCCCAGCGGGGGAGTGGTGGAGAATGTGGGACTGGCTCCCACGGGGAGTGGGGGAGAATGTGGGACTCGCTCCACGGGAGTGGGGAGAATGTGGACTAGCTCTCACGGGGAGTGGGGTGAGAATGTGGGACTCGCTCCCACAGGGAGTGGGGAGAATGTGGGACTCGCTCCCGCGCGGGAGTGGGGAGAATGTGGGGACTCGCTCCCGCGGGAAGTGGGGAGAATGTGGGACTCGCTCCCACAGGGAGCAGGGTAGAATGTGTGACTCACCCCCGCGGGAGTGGGGGAGAATGTGGGACACGCTCCTGCGGGAGTGGGGAGAATGTGGGACTCGCTCCCGCGGGGAGTGGGGAGAATGTGGGACTCGCTCCTGCGGGGAGTTGGGGGTGAATGTGGGACTCGCTCCCACAGGGAGCGGGGTAGAATGTGGGACTCACTCCCGCGGGGAGTGGGGGAGAATGTGGGACTCGCTCCCGCGGGGAGTGGGGAGAATGTGGGACTCGCTCCTGCGGGAGTGGGGGTGAATGTGGGACTCGCTCCCACAGGGAGTAGGGAGAATGTGGGACTCACTCCTGCGGGGAGTGTGGGACTCGCTCCCGCGGTGAGTGGGGGAGAATGTGGGACTCGCTCCCACGGGGAATGGGGGAGAATGTGGGACTCGCTCCCGCGGGGAGTGGGGAAGAATGTGGGACTCGCTCCTGCGGGGAGTGGGGGAGAATGTGGACTCGCTCCTGCGGGGAGTGGGGGAGAATGTGGACTCGCTCCCGCGGGGAGTGGGGGTGAATGTGGGACTCGCTCCTGCGGGGAGTGGGGGGTGAATGTGAGACTCGCTCCTGCGGGGAGTGGGGAGAATGTGGGACTCGCTCCCGCGGGGAGTGGGGGTGAATGTGAGACTCGCTCCTGCGGGGAGTGGGGAGAATGTGGGACTCGCTCCCGCGGGGAGTGGGGGAGAATGTGGGACTCGCTCTCACGGGGAGTGGGGAGAATGTGGGACTCGCTCCCGCGGGGAGTGGGGAGAATGTGGGACTCGCTCTCACGGGGAGTGGGGTGAGAATGTGGGACTCGCTCCAACGGGAGTGGGGAGAATGTGGGACTCGCTCCCACAGGGAGTGGGGAGAATGTGGGACTCGCTCCCACGGGGAGTGGGGAGAATGTGGGACTCGCTCCCACAGGGAGTGGGGAGAATGTGGGACTCGCTCCCACGGGGAGTGGGGAGAATGTGGGACTCGCTCCCACAGGGAGTGGGGAGAATGTGGGACTTGCTCCCGCGGAGAGTTGGGGGAGAATGTGGGACTCGCTCGCACGGGGAGTGGGGGAGAATGTGGGGACTCGCTCCCACGGGGACTGGGGGAGAATGTGGGACACGCTCCGCGGGAGTGGGGAGATGTGGGACTCGCTCCCGCCGGGGAGTGGGGAGAATGTGGGACTGGCTCCCACGGGGAGTGGGGGAGAATGTGGGGCTCGCTCCCGTGGGGAGTGGGGGAGAATGTGGAACTCGCTCCCCTTGCGGGGAGAGGGGAGAAGGTGGGACTCGCTCCACGAGGAGCGGGGAGAGAATGTGGGACTCGCTCCCACGGGAAGTGGGGGAGAATGTGGGACTCGCTCCCGCGGGGAGTGGGGGAGAATGTGGGACTCGCTCCCGTGGGAGTGGGGGAGACTCTGGGACTCGCTCCGCGGGGAGTGGGGGAGAATGTGGGACTGGCTCCCACGGGGAGTGGGGGAGAATGTGGGACTGGCTCCCACGGGGAGTGGGGGAGAATGTGGAGTCGCTCCCACGGGGAGTGTTGTAGAATGTGGGACTCGCTCTCACGGGGAGTGGGGTGAGAATGTGGGACTCGCTCCCACAGGGAGTGGGGAGAATGTGGGACTTGCTCCCGCGGGGAAGTGGGGGGAGAATGTGGGACTCGCTCGCACGGGGAGTGGGGGAGAATGTGGGA